>NW_021939189.1:15435059-15546097 GCF_001715985.3 Manacus vitellinus | reverse complement strand
AGGGATGCTTCCCGTCTGGAATCAACCCTCGGTTTCCCCCATCCCGGTTTGACCCTCTTACAGGGGCAGGAGAGCGCAAGGAGGTCTCCCCCCTCGCCCCGCTTTCCCCCTCGCGGATTGCAGCTCTTATCATTCAGTTTCCAGGGGACAGGATTTCTCTTGTTTCTACTGAAAATGCCGACCTGCAGCCCTGAGCAACCCCAGCTCGAATTGCTGCTGGCTCTGCCAGCAGGAGTTTTTGGCTGAGCACTTCCAAAAATTTTTTTTACCTCGATTCATACTGGAGCAGGAAAACAGAGTTTCTGTAAGGAGAAACTTCTGGGGTTTGGGCAAACTTTCTGCTTCCTTTGTCTTTCTCCCCTGCAAGGCCAGAATATTTTAAACGTGAGATAAGTTGTCCATTTCTGCTGAATTACTGATCCTTCCTTAAAGATATCTCCTGTCTTTCCTCTCTCCATACACTGTGACAGAGGAAAACAGGGGTCTTTAGTGCCACAGCCAGGCTTCAGCACGGAGGATGCTTTCCAAGGTTCTAGAGGTTTGCTTTCTCCTGCCCTGAGCTACAGGCACAAGTTTTCCACTGGAAAACTGCAAAAATGCCAAAGAGCTGGTCTTCTATGCAGAGTAACCAAGAGAGAAAGATTGGGTGGACAGGAAAAAAGTTGTTTCCCTAGAAAAATCTCTATAAAACAAGTCCCAGAAATTGCAAAGCGAAGAGGAAATGCAAACACCCCTTGGTGCTGGTTTAGAGATAAATTTAGATTTAACCAGGCAACATTTTCCATGTTATGTTCTGGTTTTTAATTGTTTTAAGCTGTGAAGAGTTGTGTTTCGGTAAATACGGACTTGAAAATCTTTCTTCCCTTTGTCACATCTCATAGCAAATTTGGGCAAAGATACAAGGAAACTAGTGGAATTCAAGTCATCAAGATTTAACTTGTCCAAGGTTTAACTGCTCATTTATTTCTTCTCTGGCAGCAACTCCGACTGTTTTGTGGGCACATTTGCTGGGCTTGGGACCCACAGCTGGACTTCAGTAGCATCAGGAATCAGCTACAGCTCCTGCTTGCCAGGTAATCATGGCAATTGAAAGCTATCATTCTCCAGGCTAATCTTTCCAGGGAAATAACCCAAAGCTATTACAGCAAAATAACCCTAAGGAAGATTTGTAAGAGCACATGACAGCTCTGTTAGTCTGGAGCAGAGTCAAGATAAGGTCAGGTCCAGATCTGTTGTAAAACCTCAGTCTCCATTAAACTCTTTGCTGTAATTACCTGGGTTACTGGACAGAAAATGATTCTGAAACCAAATGCTGCTTTATGCATTGAAAAGTGATTCAGCTGCTCAGGCAAACTGTTTTATGATACTTACTGTGATTCCCACCCACTTCTAGCGATTTGGGACTTGCTTTTTTGTGGCTGAGCTGCTCTGGGCTGGATATTACCTAAAAATATGATTAATACTCTTGGCAAAAAAATAAGAATAAAATCAACTGCTCTGTACAGGGACAGAATGAAATGGTGTTTGGTCATGAGTCAGATTAGTTCTGGCATTCCCTGACTTTAGCTGACTTCCCAGGATAGTTACATGCAGAGAGGTTATTAAATAAGCAAAATAAGAGGACTAAGCATGTAATCAGTTTTGGTAGAAAAGATTTAACCCAGGCACAGAGTGAAGGTGTGTAGTTACTGGAACTGGAGTGTCAGAGGGTGTTCAAAGTCATCTGCAGGAATTACACGCCTTGTTATTATATATAATCCACTTTCCTTTAGCCTTGAGATGTGCTCCCAGTGTTTGTGTGCTCCTTGGACCCACATCCCAGGACTAGGGGTTGCTTCTGGCCCCCCTGGACCAAGTGCAGTTCCCCAAATCAGCAGCTCCTGGGCAAAAGCTTCTTGGAGGAGATGAATAGGAATGGGAGTAGTGGGCTTTGTTCTGCTTGGCACTGGTGGCCTCTGACTGGGGATAATTTTGCTACTGTGAAATCTGTGTTCTCAGTGGTTCCTTGTAATTTTGAAGGATAGCTCCTCTGTGATAGTCACTGGCTCGTGGACCTCCCCTAAGGGCTCACCACAAAGGGGAAAGCCCCGGCTGCACCTGCTGGAAGGAAAGACCCAACTCTGTCCGGGCAGGAGCTGCTCAGCAGGTTCCTGCCCTTGGGCTGCTCCTCACACTGCAGCAGAACGGTGGCTTTTGGTTCCTTGGGCTGGTGGAGCCCTGCCCCAGGCACCTCCTCTCCTCCACCGAGGGCTTTTGGGTGGTGCATTCTCTGCTGGGAATTTTGCCTGCCTGTTTCCTTGCAGCGTCACATTTCCTTGTCCCTCGGGGAGCTCTGAGGACCTCCTGCAGCTGGTTAATTGAGCTGGGGTTGGCCACCACGGGCTGGGGGCAGCTGGGCAGGGCAGTGCAGGGGTCCCGCTGTGACACCTCTCTCCCGCAGGCTCCCGGAGGTGCAGGATGACTCTCTTTGATGGGATCTACCCCTTCTACCCTCAGCAGAGGAAAGCTGCCAGCTTCGACATCAGCATCATTATAGTGATTGTGGTCTTCCTCACGTTGGCCTGCAGCTTCCTGCTCATCATCCCGGGCATCCGTGGACGGGCGGTGCGTGACCCCCGGGGATAAGCAGCTGCTCCCTGTGTTCTGGATGTTGGGACACCCCCCGGGTGGTTTGGGGTGATGCAGGAGGAGAGCTGGGGCTGTTCCTCCCTGCCTGATGTCCCACCTCTCTCCCTGCAGAGGTTGTACTGGACTCTCCGTGTTCTCCTGAGCCTCTTCGTGGGAGTGGTGATCGTTGGTAAGTGCTGTGCAGTCCTCGAAGGGGGATTTGGGGGCAGGATTAACCCCCAGGGCAGGGTCTGTGTCTGGGAAATGTGAGCTGGGGGTCACAGCCGTGGTTTGGTTGAGACTGGCTGCAGGGCCTACCTTACCCCTGCTCTGCAAAGCACTCACACAGCTTTCTAAAAGGGCTTCTCCATCCCTGGCACAGGGGCTGAGAGCACTTGGAGGTGCTCATGGTTACTTCTGTGAGCTTTGTTGACTTTAACTCAAACAGCCCCAGCTCCACCGGGCTGCACAGCCCCGTGTTCCTCCCACCGTGTGTGTGACCCAACAGGGGCAGGACACAGGAACATGCACAAAACCAGGGGTGAAGTGCAAACAGCAGATTTATTTTCATTACCTCTTCTACTGGAGGATCTTCTAAGAGCACCGGGTGGTGGCACACAGGCAGGGAGGGGACACTGGTACGGCGTGGCTCAGTCCATGCTAGAGGCTCACCAAACCTGCTGTTCTCACTCTCAGTATTCCAGGGATTTGTGCAGGTGTAGTTTACTGATGTACTTTGATCTTTCCCATAGCAGGGCAGGATCTCAAGCCCGTTCAATAGGTGCCTATGAGCTGTCTAAACACAGATGTTCCACTTCTACAACACACAAGGCTAGACAGTGATTAGTATGGTCTATGGGGTTTTCTACACTCCAGTTGGAAGTTGATTGAGAGTGTTACAATCCTCCTCACCAATTTTCTATTCTCTTCCTCCGCTGTGTGAGCCTTCCTGTGCTGCCCAGGGCTCTGGCCAGGCACATTTTGGGCATGTGAGGAGCCTTGCAGAGACATGGAGGGAGCAGGCTGGAATAAAACACAAGCAGGGCAGTGGCTGTGGTGGTGGGGTAAAGACTTTCCCAAAGGCAAGGTGGGAAGAGATGGAGTGGATTTGATTTAGTAACAACCAGGAAATCTTCTGTAATAACTGATGCTGGAAACCAGGCAGTGGCATTTCCAGCTTGGACGGGGCAATAGGATGGGTAAGAAAAGAGGTACTGAGGGAATAGAAGACACCAGGTGGTGAGAGCAACCAGCCCTGACCTAAGTCAAAGAAATCCTGCTGCTGTGAAGGACAGGGTAGATTACAGGACTGCTCAGAGAGGGATGACGAAGTACAATCCAAAAGACTCAGCCCCTGATTCAACCAGGCACGAGAAGCAGGTAGCCAGGCTGTGACCAGCTACCAGATGCATGGACCAGCCTGGCATGTGGTTGCCACTCTGGAGATGTCCAGGTGCTGGGAGATTCCTGGGAACATGGTGCCAGGATGAAAATGGTAGAGGTCAGGGCTGGCTCCACAGCCTTATCCAGCCTTATCCCTGGAGAACCATTCAGTGCTGCTCCGTGACAAGGATGCAGAGAGGTGCTGCTTGGGCACACGGGAGGAATGAATTGTTCTGGAGCCAGAGTCAGAGTTTGCTGGCAGCAGCGGGGTACCCTCGCTCCTGCAGCCAGAAAACATTCCTGTGGAGCTGCCACTGGATCAGTGCTCTCACAAGTTGATTCAGCAGCCAAACTTATTTTCAGGCATGTTTTGTTGTTCAGCCTGAGGTCAAATCATTGGCTTCATTTTCAGCCCATTTGCCTGCTGGAAAATGAAGCCCATCGCAAAGTAGAAGTGCTTCAGAAAAGGATACCTTGTTCCAAAAAACATATACCAGAAATACTGCAAATTTTTCTTTTTCCCCCAGCTGGAATGACTGTCTGAGCTGTGATGGCACTTCCCGCCCCTCTGCGTCACCTCCCTTTGACAGTGACCTTCACTATTCACTAATAGTGCAGTTTAGGGAGCTTAATATGTGGATTGAGACTCACCCTTGTTCCTGTGGCTGACAACCAGACTCACCTCTGAGCCCTGTCCCTGGGTGCTGTAGCGCCTGCTGTGGTGGGGAAGGGAAGCCCTGGAGAGGATGTACAGGGAGGGATCAGGTCATGACGTTCATCCCTGGTGATCTGAGCTCTGCTGCTCCCAGATCCAGGGGACTGATATGTAGCAAGGGGAGAACCTGAGCTCAGCAGGGTGTGGGAGCTGGTTGAGGCACGTCTTGGTGGCTGAGTCAGGTCTCCTGCCCTCCTAACACTCCCTTCCAGTGCTGTGGTGGGAACACTGCCATTGGTGCTCACCCGTGATTCTCCCCTTGAGCATGACAAAGCCTGAGACCAGCCCCACTTTAACCCAAGCTTTACTTTTCCTGGCAGTTGTCCAGTTCACAGGGGACTGGGAGACTGGCTGGGTGCAGGCAAACACCTCCTACAAGTCCTTTAGCCGTGCCGTGGTGAACGTGGACATCGGGCTGCACATCGGCCTGGAGGGGGTGAACATCACACTCAAGGGTGAGTCTGACATCCCCGTTTGAAGCTCTGGAGTGGCCATGGCACCAGGAGTCCCCAGCTGCCCTGTGGGAGCCTTTGGTCTGTGATGAGGCTCCTGGGACCTTGCTGTGCCCATGCTCCTGGCTGGCAGTGCCCAGGTGCTGGCACACAGCAGGACCTCGGCTTCTCCCTCCTTCAGGAAACCCAGTGAAGCAGATCAATGAGACCATCAACTACAACGAGCACTTTCCCTGGAGCTTCAGTTCAAACTACGACCGCAGCTACAGCGAGGGGCTGGAGAAGGGGCTGCCCAGCCCCATCCTCTACGTGGCAGAGAAGTTCAGCTCGCAGAGCCCCTGCGCCGTGCACAGGCAGTACCGCATCTCCGGCCACTACGCCTCGGCCACGCTCTGGTGAGCCTTCCTCTGCTCGTGCAGGCACAGGAGAGGCAGGGATGTAGGAAGGGCTCTGAAGCTTTTTCCCTAGGCCTCTGAGGTGGATGGGATTGCATCCTACTAGTAGGAATGCTGTGTGCATGGAGAGGCCCCTACAAGGCCTGCAGTCAAACTGGTTGCCCTGTAGGCACTTTAGAGTGAGCAGAGAGGAGGTCCTGGTTCTCTCTGCTGGCCAAATCCACCAGGGCTTGGCACAGGAGAGAGGGACATGGTGCAGGTCCTTGCTGTGATGTGGTAGTTATGGCAGAGGTCCATGGATGGAGTTAGTGGCCCAGAGAGGGCCACAGACACATGAAGAACTCTTCCAACTGCTCACTGCTCACTTGGGATGAGGGAAAGCTGGCCCACAGCTGTCAGGATGTGGTCCTTTCCACCATGGCTTGTGGAGGTCAAGGGCCATTGCAGTACTGTTCTCCCTGCTCTGTGTTTGACAGCAGGGATGCAGAAGCTAAGAAAGTGGCCTGGTGATGCTGTGGAGCAAAAGCTCCTGGCCCATAACTGAGGACTTCCCCTGTCTCCCAGCTCCTCAGCAAAATGCAGAGCTGCTGCCAATGACTTTTGCCTGCTTCTGCATTTATCTCAGTCCTGTGTGTGGCTCTCTGGCCCCATGTGTGGAAGAGCAGGGAGCTGAGATGGTTCAGATACACCAAATGGGCTGCCATGGCCTCCTTCAGGCTGGTACTGTCTGTGGGCTGAGCAATGCGAAGAGAAAATACATGTTTCTGCCTTCTGGGTGTAACAGTGTGAGCTCTGCACATCTGTTGGCTCAGCCTGAGGATTAGGCATCACTCCTGCCTGCCCACAGAGCTTCTCCACCTTGCACAATGCACCCTGGAGCCCAGATTCTCTTCCCACATGGAAATCCTCACATAGATCACCTTAGTCCATGACACTCACACGACTCATCTGTTGGTCTCCTCTTGTCTCCAGGGTGGCCTTTTGCACGTGGATCATCTCCAACATTCTCTTCTCCATGCCTGCCCTTGTCTATGGAGGCTACATGCTCCTGGTCACAGGGGCCTTCATGACCTTCTCACTGCTCTCGTTCTCCACTGTGAGGAATTCCCCAATGTGCCTGATCCAGATTGGGGCTGCAACCCTGCATGTAGCCTATGGGGGATCCTTCTGGCTCACCCTAGTGGTTGGTAAGGACACCACGGTGCCCCAGGGTGCACCACCTTGTCCCTCTGGGTGTGAAAGAATCCCAGTGTTTTCATCCCAGGTGGAAAGTGCAGTCCCCTGGAGCCCCAGCCTGTGCCTTGGCAAAGCAGATCCTGGCCAGAGGTGTGGACAGGAGTGGCAGAAGGGGGAGCACCATCCCCATCTCAAGGGCAGTGAAGGGACTTTTAGTTCCTGAGATGCAAAGAGATGGGGATCACTTACCTGGGTTTTAAGATACTCAGTGCAGCTGAAGCCCCCTCGTACAGTGGAAGGCCATCTTCCATAAGCAAAGGCACTGTCCCCTGGCAGGGAACCCTCAGAGGAGGGATATGGGCTGGGAACTGTGCTGGTGTGCACAGGAACCCTCCCAGAGAGCACGTTTGTTTCCAGGCTTGCTCTGTTTTGTGGCTGGGATCACCGTTGTGGCACTGCACCACCTCAACTTGGACTTGCTGAAAACCTTCTTCGATCTCCGCGAGGACAAAGCTGAGGAGCACCAGGAAATGGCTGAAGTGTATGTCAACTCCTATATTGTGAACAAGGCACTGGCTCCTCCTCAGCCCTCCGAAACCAACAGCCTCTAGAAGAAAGTTTTCCCCACTCCTTCCCTGAAGGTGAGCCCGAAAGGGCAGAACACAAACCCTTCTTGATGTCCCCACAGGCGCATTACCCTGTTCAACTGCCTTTGAAGGCCACATTCGGACAGGTCCGTGCTGGGAAGTACCTGCACAGACTATCTCCCTGACAGTGCCCTCTGGAAAAGGGCAAGCTTTGCTGGCAAGTTGTAATCAGAGCAGCTCACAGCTCTAGAGAGTTGAGCTGCACTCACCTGGGGGTCTCTGTGCCAGGAGAAAATCCCTTCCTGCTCCATACCCTGGCACAGTGTGGAGCAGAAATCTCCAATGGCTGGTTCCCACTGAAACTGAAAATCTGAGCTGACAGGTGACATTCCTCATGGGGAGCACCCACAACACCCATGACTCCAGGGATTAAACTTGCTCCTGTCTTCCCCAAGCACTGCCATTTAGTGTAGAACTTGAGGTGAAGCCAGGAAAACCAGGCCCAGATCCAGGCTCCGCAGGCTGGATGTTGCAGGAGCTGGAATAAAAAAATCTGCTCCAGTAATAATGACTGAGTAAATGTACAATGGAGTTTGCTGGGGAAAATGTGATGGTGGGATTATTTTCACTTTCAGATTTGGGCTTTAATAAACAAGACTTGTAGTCAGGTGTGGGCCAAAAAGATGCCTAAGGAAAGGAGGGAGAGGGAAGAATGAAGTTACCCCTGTCCAGCTGGAGCATACCTGGGCTGTCTGGGCAGCAGGACAGGGGGAGATTCTCCCCCTCTGCCTCGCTCAGGTGAGACCCCACCTGCAGAGCTGCCTCCAGCTCTGGAGCCCAACATCAGAACATGGAGCTGCTGGAGCCAGGCCAGAGGAGGCCCTGGAGATGCTCTGAGGGTTGTTAAGACCCTTGCTGTTAAGTTACTTATTAATGTCACACGATATTTGTGTTGCACTAATGTGATTTGTTATGTACAAGAATTATTTTCAATAAAACTTTATTAAAAACCCTCTCATTTGAAACACTGTGGGCATTTGGGGGCTGGTTTCTTAAGAGGGGTTGTGGGGCACATCTGAAGGTGACTTCTGGAGAGCCACCAGCAGCAGCAGCCTTCCCACAGAGAGGATGCCCCAAAGGAAGGACAAGTCTCACTGGCACGTTTCAAGGGAAGCCACTGAGAAACCTTTGTCCTGAGGAGCAGCATGTTGTGAGGGTGTAGGAGAACCTCAAAAGGATTTTATCTACCTGGATGGTGGGATAAAAGCCATAAGATTAAACCAACAAAACTCCCTTAGACAAAGGAGGATCCTTTCTTGAGAATTTCTTGCATCCAAATATGTCAGGCATGAAGGCATCGATGGGAAGATGCTACAGCCAACCACAAATTGCTGGGGCTGGTGTGGGACAGATCCCATGACTGTAAGCACAGGAGGCTGAAGGGTTTCCCATCCTTTCTGCCTGGCTCTCTCCAACCTTAATCTACTTTTGGGCATGATTCCTCCTCAAGAGCATCCTCACCAGAAGGAAAAGTTTGTGCTGTTGCATCAGACATATAAGGGTATGAGAGGTGAGATTTATGAGGGCTGAATTTCTATTGAATAAATTAAAGGGGTTTGTTGTGCCTTGGATCTAGTCCATCTGCAGGCTGAAGCATCTCCTGGTAGAAACCATTGTGAACATCCTGCCCTGAGGTCTCCCAAGCCTAAGCAGTTCAGCTCCAAAGAGTTTTGAGTTCTCTTGGTTCTCGTTGAAGGCTCTTCCATTTGGAGTGGGATGTGTCATGGCTGAGCACCTCCTCCCCAGAGGTCCTGCCCCTGATGATCCCTCTGCAAACTCCCCTGCTGGGCTAGACATCATTCCCATCAAACCTTCCACATGCCTGGGGTCACTCCAGGAGCTAAAGTCCCTCCATATCCCCCCTGCTTGTTTGCCTGGGGATGTCCTGATACCCTATTTAGGGCATATTGATTGGACTTTATTGCCCTGAACCAACCGACTGTAGTTGGATGTCCCATACAGGACCACTAAAGGGCTCTGCCTTTTCCTTCTCCCCTCCCTGTGGCTACCTTCAGCCCTCAGAGGGACACCTCTATCAAAAGACAAGTGAAAGGCCAGGTCCAACTTATTTTACTGAGATACAGGGAAAATAAGTGAGCACAAAAGAGAAAAAAAAGAAGTTGTGAAATCTGCACAGGGGAAAAGGAGTGCAAACCTGCAGTGTGTTCCCTCCCTCCCTGCGTGGGCAAGGTGCCAGCAGCCAGGACTGGGTGCCTGCATCCACCTTGGGTGTGCAGAATTCCAGTGTCTCATGCCCCACGACATGAGTGTTTCCACAGCTGAGCAGCAGGAACACAGGCCTCCCAGACCAGAGGTGCTGCTCCCCTGTCGCCGGTCGGTTACAGCTGATCTCCGAGGCACTGCAGCACCCCTGTTCCCACCTTCTCCTCTCCCTCCCTCCCACCTGATCTGAGACCTCCAGCATCCTGCTAAATCATGGTCCTCCTTGCCATCCTGCCCTTCACCCCAAGAGGAGACGCTGGATACAAGGCACCCTGGTGAGCACAGTTCCACCTGTACTTCCTGGTCGCTGACAGGGAGATCATCCTTGGGCAGATGGGATTTCTTGGGGGTCTTCAGGGTGGAGGTACTGTTGCAGGGGCTCTACTTCTCCTTTGGTTCATATAAGTGAGTCTGCAGTTACTTGGTTTCTCCCCAGTTATGGTTTGATCTCTGTACCCTGGGAAGGACTCAGGCTTTGTTGGGATGGACTAAGGGGAAGGTTAGTAGCCCAGTGCCTGGAATTGGACAGCCAAGGTTGGGGCATGGGTTCTCCTCACGACAAAATTTCTTCCAGCTGCTGCTGAGTAAAACAACAGGGGGGAAAAAAAAGAAAAGGACAAACTCTTTTATTTGAGACATCTTTCCAGATTTGGATGTTCTCATCACACGGCACTTGTCGTGTCTCTTCCCACCTGGGCTCCTGCTGGATTTGGTGAATTCAGGAGCAGTGTCCTCAGGCCTTGCCCTGCCTCCCCCGTGGTTCACAGCTGGGTGGCTGTCACCTCGGAGAGCTCGGCTGGTGGGACCATCCACACGTCCTGCACGGAGCAGCTGGGCTCAGCCAGCAGGCAGGGCTTGTCCCACACCTCCTCTGCTCCCTTTTTCTTGTCCAGGTTAAAGATGAGCTTCAGCTTCTCTGGCTCCATGGAGTTCAGGATGATGACGCCCAAACCCAGCAGCAGGCACAGCAGCCCTGCCATGCACAGCACAGGGACACATTAACACCTCCTCCCAGTGTGTCCCAGTTCCATCCAGATCCAGACAGAGGATGGCGACATGTGGCATCACCTGGAAGGTCTAGGGAAGGTGTTATTTCCCTTTCCACATCTGGATTCTGACATCAGTCTGGGCTCTCCCGTAAAAAAAGGGGGGTCAGTGAATTGGGGCAGAGAGTTAGGGCTGGAGCTGGGGAAAGGCTGGAGGAGCTGGGCTTGTTTAGCCTGAAAAAGAGGAGTGTCCAGGGGAACTTAGTTGCCATCTGTCCTTGGAGGTGTTGTAACATGGGAAATTCTGGTTTGATGAAAGGAAATAATTGCTCCCCATGAGTGGGACTGCTGTGGGGCAGGTTCTGAAAGCAGAGGGAATCTCTGTCTGTGGGGACATCCACCAACAGATTGAATAAGGCTGATGTGGCTTTGAGGTTATCCCTGTTGTGGGAGAGGGACCCCTGAGGGTCCTTCCAGGCCAGGTCTTTCCCTGACTCTACAATTCCTGACTGTCATGCTCTCCTCTGGGCACACCTCCAGCAGATAACTTCAGCCATTCATATCTCTTGACTGCTCATCTCGTTTCCCCCCAACCTTGGGGGAAAAAAATCTTTTATGCCTTTAAAAAAAGAAAAAAAGTAATTTTCTGTGACCAGACATGGAGACAGAAGGGGTGAAGTCCTGTTGAAACATCACTGCAGGGATGGAGAAGAAAAGCCCCTGGAGCAAGCTGAGCACTCACCTGTCACTAATGTCAGCCAGAAGGATTCACCATAGTCTGTTTTCAAGGAAACTGGGCCAAACTGGATGGGGCACTTGGGGGTGTTCCTCGCAGTGAAGAAGAAGAGCAGTGAGAAGAGGATCAGTGCAGCAGTGAGCAAAAGCATGTAACCACCGTGGAGCAGGACGGACATGGAGAACAGCAAGATGGAAATGAGCCACGTGCAGAAAGCCAACCTGTGAAAGGACCATAAAACCAAGTAGGAAGCATCCTGGAATGAATGTTTGGAGAATCCACTCAGGGCCTCCTCTCCACTTCCCAAGGGAGGGACACAGCACCGGGCAACCTGCTCTAGCTGGCCTTGCTTCGGCAGGTGGGCTGGACAGGCTGATCAGAGGACACCCCTTACAACCCAAACAATTCTGTAACTACATGAGTGGTGGAGTTGTGGGACAGGTCCAGCAGTGGTGGAGAGGGATCTCTACACCTGGGAACATTCAGTGTTAAACTTCGCAAAGCCCCAAGCACCTTGATACGGCTTTGACATCAGCTCTGCTCTGGGTGTGGGACTGGAGTAGAAATCTCTGGACATCCCTCCAAATTAACTTTTTTTTTTTTGATTCTTGTGATCATCCACAGCTGGCCACCCCCAGGCAGTTCTTACCTGTTCAGAGGGACAATGGCACCAAGGGACACCTTTGTCTGGAGAACTGCACCTTAAGCCATGCCCACCTGATTCAGCACCTGGAGTGAACCCAGCTTCCAGCCCTGCCCTGTGTGTGAGGTTTGGGTTTAGCCCACTGGGGAGCTGAGCCTAACAGCTCAGTTTTTCTTATTCCAAGAATAATAATGAAAAACAAATTTTCATCAGCATTCCTTCCTTGAAATACTCCTCCTCAATAACAGGAATTTTTGGGCAAGGATATTTATTCTTCCTGAAAATAAAACAGGAGATGTAGACGGGGACCTGGAGCCCTTCCCCACAGGGAGAATTGCAAGGCTCACTCTTTCCTCACTCTTTCCCACCACCTCTGAGGCACATGGGGGTGCTACGAGACTCCACAATCACAAAACACACAAGGGCTCTCAGCTGTGCACCACAGGACAGCCTCTGAGCACCCTCATGATGGTCCCTCCTGCTTCCCACAGGCAGGTCTCATGCCCTCTTGGCATGCAAGAGGAAGCCCTTCACAGCTGGTCTTACTGGGGCTCCTTATCTTAGTCCTTGGGAGAGGATCCTGAACTATAAGCCTCACAGCTGCATCTGTTTTCCCTTAAATGAAGAATAATTTTTCTCTGATCATAATTTTGTACATCATGACAGAGGACACAGAAAAGGACTCCAGAGAGATGGGTAAAAGCTGCCCCTCTGCTCTGGAGCCAGGCTGGGAGAGATGGGGGTATTCAGCTGGAGAAGACAAGGCTCCAGGGAGACCTTAGAATCCCTTCCAGTGTCTAAAGGGGCTCCAAGAGAGCTGGAGAGGGAATTTGGACAAGGGCCTGGAGGGACAGGCCAAGGGGGAATGGCTTCCCATTGCCACAGGGCAGGGTTAGATGGGATACTGGGAGGGAATTGTTGGGTGTGAGGGTGGTGAGGCCCTGGCCCAGGTTGTCCAGAGAAGCTGTGGCTTTCCTGTCCTTGGAAGTGTTCAAAGCCAGGTTGGATGAGGCTTGGAGCAACCTGGGATAGTGGAAGGTGTCCCTGTCCATGGCAGGAGGTGGAATGAGATGAGCTCTAAGATCCCTTCCAGCCCAACATTTCTGTGATTCTATGATTCTATTGTTCTATGATTCCATGACAGGCCAGGAAGCATGAGCATCCCCGATCCTGCAGAAAGCCAAGGCTTTGGCAAGGCCTTACAGGGAAGGGGGTGGCTCCATCAGATTCCCTCTGCTCTGCCTGGTTCTTTCCAGAGCAGAGACAGGGCTGACTTCTCTGTCTGTAACTCACCAGAGCGTGGCCGAGGCGTAGTGGCCGGAGATGCGGTACTGCCTGTGCACGGCGCAGGGGCTCTGCGAGCTGAACTTCTCTGCCATGTAGAGGATGGGGCTGGGCAGCCCCTTCTCCAGCCCCTCGCTGTAGCTGCGGTCATAGTTTGAATCGAAGCTCCAGGGAAAGTGCTCGTTGTAGTTGATGGTCTCATTGATCTGCTTCACTGGGTTTCCTGCCAGATGATGAAGAATAAGAAGCCTTGGAGGCAGCTCCAAGACTTGCCGGTGTGGGGGCTGCAGGGCCCACAGCCCCAGTATCTACGTGCATGGCTGCCAAACTTGCCCCCAGTCCCCTCCTGCTGTGATGTGCACTCACCCTTCAGTGTGATATTCACCCCCTCCAGGCCGATGTGCAGTCCAATGTCCACATTCACCACGGCACGGCTGAAGGACTTGTAGGAGGTGTTTGCCTGCACCCAGCCAGTCTCCCAGTCCCTGGTGAACTGTATGGCTGTGGAGAATTCAGAGGTTAGTTATGGCCTGGCACCAAGACATCTAGTGCTGGAAGCACCTGCCTGGTCACCATGGCCTGGGCATCACCTGCCTCATCCCAAGGGCAAGGACTGGGCTGTGAGCCACAAGGAGGAAAGTCCTGTATGTCCTTCCCCAGTATCAGCCCTGACTCATATTGGGTTGGTTTCTCCCCAGCTCCAGTGCAGTCCCTAACTCTTGAGGCTGATGTGTCAGCGCTGTCTGGGCACTGGTCCTCATCTAAGCACCTTCCAATTTGTCTGCCTGGAACTTGGTGGTGGGTTTTTAGTGACTGCCCTGGATATGACCACCAGTCTTCAGAGAGGAGACTTGCACCTTCTCCTGGTGGCTGGAGCCAGGTCCCAGACACAAGATGGGTGTGGGTCTTCCCCATGAACTCATCCTACAGGCTGGACTTGGTGCTTGGCTGCTCTATTCATGCTCCCTCGCTTTTCTCCTCCATGCCTTGGGCATCCTTGATCTTCCCCCCCAGAACCCCACTACTCACTGAGGAGCACTGCTCCCACGAAGAGTCCCGTCACCAGCCGCAGGAACCAGAAGAGTCGCTGCCAGGGGTGAGCAGAGCAAGGGGACAGATCTCAGTCAGATTTTGCCATGGGGACCTCAGCACCAAACATGTCATTTAGAAACACCAGATGGTGAGGAACAGGCCCATCCCTCCCTTAGGGAGTCACACCATGTGCTTTGTAGGCAGGTGGGGAACATGTGGCTGGTGGCACCCACCACAACCCTGCACAGAGCCCAGTGAGCAGTGCTGGGACATGCCCAGTGCACACCTCTTTCTTTTATTGAGATTTCAGGGAAGGTGGAGTGAGACCTTTGAGCCTCACCCTGCTTTTCCACCCCTGTGAAATCACTTGGCCTTGCTCATAGAGAAATCAAGCCAAGCTCAAATCTAGCTGCCTCAGAAATTTGGGATGGTGGAGTGATGTCTGTAGCATGGGGTCCATGCTGGGATGGGCTGGTGCTTACCCCTCTGTCTTGCTAGAAATCCCAGAGCCTTGCCCATAAACTGTGGGCATGTTTGCTCCCCAAAGCTCTTTTCAAGGCTGGGAAGGAGGAGGAATGTTGGATACACAGTTCAGAGACCAGAGGTCTGTACTTCCCCTGCTTCTCCACTTACCCCCCTGCCTCTGATTCCTGGTAGGATGATGATGAAAGTGGCCAACATGGAGAGGAAGATGGTGATGATGACAGCCCAGGTGGTGTCAAAGGGGAAACGAGCATTGGCACCGGGGTAGAAGGGGTAGGAGCCATTCCACAGCGTCATCCTCCTGCCTGGGAGGGCTGGGAATTGACACCAGAGAGACAGTGGAGCAAAAATCACCTCCACAGTTCCACCACACCCAGCCTTCTCCACAGAACCCCCTCCTGCCCCCTTGCCAGCGCTCTTCTTGTGCCAGGCACAGCTGTGTGTGCATCCCCAGTGCCTGGGACACTGCAGCCCCACACGGGCCATACTCAGGCATCTCCCACTGGAGCCCTCCATCTCCTCGGGGTACATCCCAGAGCAAAGCTGGGTTGGAGTCACCAGGGCATCTGCTGCAATCCTCAGGTTGTCCCCAGTGTGGGACAGCAAGACATGCAAACACCACTGGGTCTCTCTTCTGCCTGTTCTCCGTCCCTGCTGTCTTCCCCATGCTCCTCCCTCCCTGGTTCAGCCCTTTATCCTACAGCCTGGCTCCCGTTCGCAGTTGCTGTGCTCGGGGCGCTGGTGAATCACAGCACAAACACGGGCTGCGCCTCATCGAGCTGCTCCTCGCTGAGCCCCGACGGACTTAACTCCTCATCGTCCAAGGAAACAGGAATAGCGCGGAGGGGACAGAGGAACTGCCTGTCCCTGGCAGCAGGGTGCCTGTCCCAGGAGCCAGCTGGAGGGAACGGTGGGCAGAGGGATGCTGCTTGGGAAGCCAGACTTGACCAACTCACTTTCCCGCTAGGAAAGGGCTGCTCAGCATCCCTCGGGAATGGGGACCATACCAGAAGTGGCTGCAGGAACACCCACACCCCTTTCCCCAAGCCGAGCCTACCTCTGCCGCGGCCCAATCCTAGGGATGGGTTGCTGCTGCAGAGCTCCGTTGTGTTCCCAAGGATATTGCCTCGGGATGCTGCCTGCCCGCCCAGTGTGGAATCACGGCTGTGTTTCTCCCAGCGTTTTTAGAGTGCCCGCCTCCAAAGGCGGCTGGATTATCCAGCCTTACCCACAGCGGATCGGCCCCCTCCGGCGCTCCTGCTGAGCCCGGGGTAGGCAAGGCTGGCAAAGTACTGGGAGAGGTTTGCCTTCTTTTCCTTGACTTTTCCTGCAGAGCGGTGAAAAGTTCAGCTGTTCCTTATGGCACGAAGACCCTGGGGCTCCCAGGCTCCTTGGGAGCCTGCTGTGAGAGAGCAGAGGGCTCAAAGCCCTCAGCTGCACTGCCCGGTGAAATCACCTGGCAGCTGAGATCACCTGGCACAGCTTGTGGCTGCACAGCCTCCTGCTTGACCCTGCTCCTGACTCCATCCACCCGGACAAGTTTCTTGGGAAGGTCCTGGCTGACCTGTCAATCCCTGGGCAAGGTGACAGAGTGACTGGCAAGGGGGATCATCAGAGACCCACAGCTCTAGAGGTGCTCCCAGCCTTGTTATGCAGAAGATGCTCAAGTTACTAACTTGGCCACAGTGTGGAGATTGTGAAATTCAAGCTTTTGGGGTTTGCTCTTGTTCTGTGGCAGTTTGGTTGGCTGCAGCAGGTTGCATTGGTGCCAAGAAGGACCAGTGTGGCAGAAACACTTTCCTGATCCATGTTTGGGGACTTCTCTCCAGAACTGGCACAGTTACAGCCATCCCCTGGGTATTTCTTTCCGCATCCCTGTGGATGGGCTGGCTGGGTGCCCTGGAGAGCTGAGCTTCTGACACCCTTTGCAGAGGAATATAAAAATGAGTTTTCACTGATGTCCAGCAGTAAATAAAGGCATTTTTGGGCAAAGACTTTGACATTTCCCCTCAAGTGCCAAACTGGTGCTACTCAGTCTGAACACTGAATCCCACCACAGAGGTGGTTTAAAAAAAGTAAAGGGTGGCAAGGGTGCCATGGCTGAGGAATGTGTGGGCAGAGATGTGCTGTGGGGCTGTCTGCTGGGAATGTGGCACCAGCTCTGACTCTGAGAGCCTCTGCAGAGCAGAAGGAGACGTGGACTTCACCACCTCAGGGGTGTTCTCACAAACACACAGGCTTTGGACCGCTTGGAAAGGTGGAAATACCTCTCCCTCCAGCATGGGAGAGGGATAACTGAGGCAGTGACTGGTAATTAGCAGGCTGAGATTAATCTAGATGTGGAAAATGCAACCATGTGAGGTGGTATGTGGGATGAGTGCTTAGACGATCCATCCCTCATTGAACTCCCTGGAGGTGGAAGAGGTAGCAGTGGAATGACCCCTGCACTGGCTTTGTTAAACCAATGTGTGGAGTTTGCCTGGGGAAAAGATCGAGGTGCAGTGGGTTTTGGGCTGTTCAGATGAGCATCACAAATATCTTTTGGGGAGATGCCTTCTTGCCAAAGATGAAAGGGAGGGGGGGGAGTTCCCTTCCTTCTCCAAAGGAGGTGCCCAGCAACACAGGGTTTGTGTGCAAGGACACTGGGAAACTCACAGGGCTGCTCTGGTTCCCTCATCTGTCCCCAGCAGTGATGGAAGTGGGGTGGGATGGTGGCACCCCTTCCCTGGGGGGCTGATGGGGCCATGGGCTGGCAAATGTGGAAAAGTTGCTGGATTTACCCCTCACCCATCTGCATCTAAGAGAAGCTCCTACAGAAAGCTTGAGGCCATTATTATAACTGGGGCTTGGGGGGTTTCCCCCTTTTTTAAAATCTTCTGGGTATTTCTGCAGGTGGTAAAGCTTCATCCCAGTTCCCAGGGAACAGGTCTGGGTGCTGCTCACCAGCAGCTCACAGCCTCCTGCTCAGGGCGATACTCCCACCTCAGCACCCTGCCCTCTTCCCTGGGCAGCCTCTGCTTCACACCCTTGGGAGTGATGGATCCCCTGATTAGGGATGAGTCACCCGATCCAGGTCACCTGCGGGAGGTGGGGGCGAGGGGAGCAGCACCCAGCACCTCTTGCACAAGCAGCCAAAAAGTGTTGGATCAGCCACCTCTGTCAGTGCTGGGAATTGAGGTGGGGAAGGCGTGGGGACATGCCTGGGCAGGGAGGTGATTTTTGGGATTGAGCAGGAAGATTTCTGCCTGACCCATCGGAGCCAGTGGGACAGATGTGGTGCTTGTGCCCAGGTCACCCTGCCCCACTGGCTGTCCCCATCACCCCTCTGTCCTGTTCCCGGACATGGGGAATGCTGCAGCGGGAGTTGAGCTGGGGCTTTGTTGTGATGGAACTCACCCTGTGTCCCATCCTGATGCTTGAATCCTTGCCCAGGAATCTTTGCCAAAGCCGAATGATTCATGATGGAGCAGCTTGAAAGGAAGAACAGGAGGAAGGATGAAGTGACCCACTCTGATCAGTTCCACCTTGGTGAGCAGAGAGGTTTATGGTGCTGTGGCTGTGCTGGTTTGGCTATGGATGTATTGGCAAGAAGGATCCATTTTTCCAGCTCTGTAAGTTAGTTAAACATTTTGAGCAAAAAGGAAGATGTTGCTGCCCACTACACTGACCAATAGGTTTCGTATCTTATGATGGAGACAAGTCAGGGTGAACTGAAAGGGCTGCCAGGAGATGGAGGCAGAGCTCTGCAGGAGCCACATGTCATCCCAGTGGGAACTGAAACAGGAGGGGTTTCAGCTACACTTTGAGGAAATACTTGTCTAGAAATTGTGTTGAGTGTTCAGCCCACTGCCCTTTCCAAGAGCCATCAAGCAAGAGAGGAACAAGTCTCTGGACATGGCCTGGACCTTCTGAAGCATGATCCAGGAAGATCATCTTGCGTGCGGGCTGCTTGATAGTCTCTGCTCCCAGGCCCAAAAGGACTTCCAGCTCCTGCCAGGGCTGTTGTGGGTTTCCATGTGCTGTCAGAGACCCAGGGGACAGAAACCCAGATGTCCCATTGCCTTCCCAAATATCTCTATCCTGCCCTGAGACTCCATGTCTGATCCTGTGGGCTCTAAGACCTGTGCCTGCGTGGGAAAGGGGACACCCTGACGTGGGAATGGGGCTGTTCCCTCTTCCTTCCCTTGCCCCTTGCTGGGATTGCCCAGCTTGGATGAGGGGCTGCAGGTCCAGCCCCTCTCTCCTGTCCACAGACCCGAAGTGTCCCTTCCATGCTGCCCTAATCCCAACTCTGCAACAGCTGCAGGAGCAGAAGGACATGGGGAAGGAGCATGGGAGAGTCTAAGCAGGTACTCTGATGCCCTGGGAGAATGGAGGAGAGGGAGAAGACATCACCTCCCATCTTGCACCTGTGTTACAGATGTTGCCTCCCCACTAAAGACCCAATGGGTTTGCCAGCTCCCAAACTGCCTCTCCAGCCTCATCCCTGAGGGCCTCCCTCACCCGACAGAGCTCTTCTGCCCCGGCATGAGTGTCAGGAAGTGTATTAGCCTTTGGGATGCAACTCAGTAGGGATTTTACTGTCCCAGCCTGGGGAACCCTGTCTCCACAGATAACAGCCATTCCTGCCAGTTTGATGCAACTATCAGCAAGTTGAACTTCTCTGGGCTTTGCTGGGGCTTGCTAATGATGCACTGGATGGTAATTAGCACTTTCATCCCTGGCTGCAGCTTAGAGAGCAGCTTTCTCCTTAATCCCTGGCATCAGAGGTCTAATTAACATGAAATACATTTTTCCATGGAACTCCTGTGTCTCATGTCTCCCTGACAGCCTTGGAATCCCTCCACTTGAATTTGGACCACGTCATGGATCAGGAGGGTGAACATTGTGGTGGAAGATATCCAAGGCAGATCTGAGGTTGGCCAAGTCTCCCGTGCACGTTCTCTGACAGCTCTGGGTGCCACAAGGGCTTGTGGGTTGGTGTTCAGACCTGTCCCCACCCAGCGATTTTGTCCCACAAAGCATCACCTTGGGGTGGTGTCTTGCAGTTGGTGACAGTCCTGCTGTGAGTGAGGTTGAACTAGAGACCTTCAGAGGTCACCCACTAGTATTTATACAAAGCCTGTGGCCCTGTTCCTCCCAGCATAGTCACACAGACCACACAGCAGAACTGGTTCCCTAAAACCTTCCAGAGCACGTGTTTCCCTTCCTTCCAGGGAAGGGACACACGGCAGGGAGCTGGGAAGCTGGCCTTTCATGAAAAAGGACATGATCTTTGAGGTCTATGGCCACCATCCAAACGTTCCCAGGCAAAAAGAATGGAGTCCCCCTTGTCCCAAGTCCCAGTTAAGCATTCTCACAAGTCCTCCTGCCCTGCTGGAGCTCTTGTATTCCTTTCCATGGCACTTGCATCCACCAGCAGCATGGCTGCCCCCCCCACCAGCAGCACAGTCAGGTTGGAGCTGCTTCCTGAGGACAGGATAAGGTTCCCTTATCAGTGCCACCACCCTGCACCAGTTTGTGTCGGTTCTAATTTGAAAGCACCTTGAACGGGTACAGATTTCCTCCTGGAGGCAAAGGTCTTCCGTGGCACATCAGAGGATGGAGGATGTCAATGCTGTGGGAAGGGTGAGAGCTGGAAATTAAAAGAAAGGAGTGTCCTAAGTTGACTCTTTTTATATCCTGCCTGCAGTAGGAAGCAGTCTTACTGTATCCACCTCTGCCTACTCCTTCAGGAAGGAGATTTGCCTGAATTACTGCTTGGATTGGCTTCCCCCACTGGGAAAACACCTCAGTGTGGTGGTACTGACCTACACACATTTTATAAAATCCATCAATTCCACGGTAGTTCTGCAGCTCTACAATTCCTGTCAGAGTCTTAGCATTGTACAAGGGGCACTAAGGTTGCCTGGTGGACATGGTAGGAGCTGGTTTATGGCCCCTTCCTCTGCAGCACAGCAGGAACATGCACTCCATGAGCTGTTACTGCTGCAAAGCAATTTCCCAGTGCTAGGTTTATCCCACTGATGATATTTTATACCCCACAAACATAAGGAACCAATTAGTATATGAATACCTTATTCCTATTATAGTTCTTGGCTGTCAAAAATTTATCATAACAAACAGAAAATGGCAGTGAGATTGTGTTGGACCTCCTCTGGCTGCACTCCATCGTCCTGATGATTTTGGGAGTCCCATGTGGAAGGTCCTGTGACAGGAGGGTGCTCATCCAACCCCACAGCTGGTTTTGTCTATGCTGCACTAGAACTGTTTCCATCCCATAAAAAAGTCTTTGTGGGTGTGTAGCTGAAATGATCCATGTCTCCAGCCCAAAGCAGCAGCACTTGGTGCACAGACACCGTAAGAACCTCTCCTTCTGAGTAGGGTCATATAGAGGACTTTGGGTCAGGCACAGTAAACCTGAGGCAGCAATGACACCAAGTGGTGGCAGTGGACTTTCACTGACATCTCTCTGAGCCAGCTCCTACTCTGAGTCAGTCCCACAACTAAAGAGAGACAAATGTCAGTGGTGAAGGTGACTTGTCTCCATTTGTCTCATTTCATGTCCTTTTCCCATCCCTGGGGTCACGCCATAGCCTCAGGTTGTGGGGGAAACCCAGGAACGGTGATAGTCCCAGCTATCCATGAGCTGCCAGGGCACCTCACGGAGGTCATCCCAGTGACATTACCTGAGTGGCCTCATTGCATCTCTGCTCGTGGTGTGCAGAAGCAGCAGATGCTGCTGTGAGCAAGGGCTTGAGCACAGGCAGCAGCGTGGAGGGTCATCCTTGAACCCTTGAGCAGCAAGGTCATGAGGACGTGGCTTCTCCAGGTGTGAAAATGCTTGGGGGGGTTGTTTGTTTCCAAAACCTGAATCAATACTCAAATACTTATGTTATACAAATTGACAATAAATATTCCACAAGCTGAGTCTGTTTCCTCCATGACAGCGATCACCAAGTGACCTCCCCCCTCTTTATCTCAATCCACAGTGGTGGGGGGGAGAGGAGACAGACAGACAGGACAGGCTCTGCCTGGGTGGGAGAACAAGGATCTCACCTGGTTGCCTCATGGTCAGGAACCTGCTCACCTTTCTGTGAGCTTGCCCGGATGGTCCCATGACACAACATCAGGTCAGGAACTGCATTAGGCTGTCAGTCCCTCAAGCTGCCAGCTGAGGGGCATCTGGTCTCTTCCAGTGTCAAACACGATCCACAATGTCATTATTTTTCTTGCCTATAATTAATTTTAAGCCAAGGCTTTGGTCCAGCTAATGAAAGGTGAGCTGGGGGTCACCTACATCCCAGCACACAGCAGCCAGTCTGGGCGAAAAAGTACAGACTGGAGGAAAGATTCCTGTATGGATGGCTGCAGGACAGTGGGAAACATCTTGAGCAAAGCTGGTGGGTAGGAGACCATGAAGGACACAGGAAGGGAATAGCTACAGGTGGTGCTACAGGTGAGTGTTTAACTACATGCACAAGGTAAGTGAACATCCCAAAGCAGGCTCATAACTGGTCTGACTGTTTAATGGCACAGCCAAGGCCAACAAGCCTGTAGCTAAGCCTGGGATGCCACGAGGTAGGGACCCTGCTTGAGCCAGAAATCCTACCACTGCCATGACAAGATTTTGCTAGTGATATCCCCAGTAAAGAGGGTCACAAAGATGTGCCAGTAGTGAGTGGTGTGATCAGCTCACCCAGGTGTCCTATTTTGTCATGTTTGGGCCTCCTTCAGCCAGCAGAGGCTGCAGGGACTGAATCCAACCCCTCCTGGCTATTGAGAGCCAGGAGCTTCCCTCCAACTCCCACCAAGGTGCTCCCAAGTCCCCACTGTCCCTGCACAAGCCCTGGGGTCTCCCCTCCCACCCCAAAGAGGAGTCTGTGCAAAGAGCCAGCTTTATTCACAGGGGCACATCAGACATCAAGAACACACAAAACACACAGAGAGGCTCCACTTTTCATACACACAATCACTATTAACAATATTACAGAAGGAATAAATAAAATGTTGCTATAGAAACCCACAAGGACGATGCTCTCCTCAGTTCACCACGCATAGCTGACCTTGCAGACCTCATCCTCCCCAGCTGCACCTCTTCAGTTTGAAAAGTACTTCTCCAGCACCTTTGTTAAAAGCCCAGTCTCCTACAAAACAAGGCAAAATGGTGAGACCCCAGGTTCTGTGTCCCACTGAGATCACCTGCTGAGTGCCACAGGGCAGCAGACGGGACAAATGTCCCATACTGGAGTGTGAGGGCACTTCCAGGGGTGGCTTGGGACAGCCCATGAGAAGGCTCCTGCCTCCCACCTGTGCTCCAAGGGCTGGAACACAGCTGTCAGACATCAGAGGGAAACTTCACCAGCACAGTGACAGCATGACTGGGAATGAGCACTGGCAGGGCTGGTAGGGCATCAACACCCAGCTGGCACCTAAGGCACAGCCCCAGTGCTCGGGGCAGCCTTTGCCCAGGCACATCTGCAATGTGAGCAGTGACTGTGTGATTTACCTACACGGGGAGAGCCACAGGGTTCACTTTTACAAAACTCACACCACATGCTCACCTCAACAAGGCAGGGCAGCACCTCCACCAGCTCTCCCATCCTCTCAGCAAGAGCCCTCCTGCTCAAAGGCTCCCCAGGGAGGATGGAAAAGGGTTCAGGACCTCCCCAGCCCTCTCCTTCCTTTCAGCTGCATCCGAGAAGCAAGCCCTGCAGCAGCACAGCGTCTTACAGGGAGTGGGGTGGGCTGGTGCCTTCAGCCATGCCCAGCTGTACCTTCACCTCTATCCCAATGGGACCAGCTCTCTAGGGAAGCCTCAGTTTGCCTTAATCTGCTGAAAGTAAGTCAAGAAGGTGCTTGAACAATCAGTGGCACTCAGGCTCACAGCCCTGCAACTCTGCTCCACTTGTGGCTTCCCAAAAAAAGCAAAGAGGAGCAAGCCCTGCCTATCCCTGGATAGCAGGAGTAGCTTTACCTGTGTGCAGTGTTAGTGGATAGCTCCTCAAGCTCCTGGCTCAGTGGGACAGCACAAGTGGTACGCATCTAAGAGGATTTCATCCCTTTTAGGCTCTTGGTTGCTTCCTGCACTGGTTGGAAAGGGTGAGACACTGGGGAATAGTGCAGGAGGCAACAGACCAGCAGAGCCACATGGACTGAGTAACTCCATCTGTGGACTGAGCAGTTCCACCTCCACATCCTGCTTGAGGATCTGTGTCTGTGCATTGCTCCCAGGGGTAAGTTTTCTACTAGGAGCTGGGTGAGCTCCAAGGTAAAAGACACACTGTGGAGCCTGAGGATCTGCTGATACACAGCGGGATTACTGGAGCTCCTGCCCACTCCCTGCTCCCCAAAATCTGCTCTGCAGCAGCACACACCTCCCCTCTGCAAGGCTTTGTGCCCCTCAGTAACGAGGGACCCCAACCACAGCGACAGAGCCAAGATGGGGGCAGAGGAAGCCCAAAGCTCTTTGCTTGACACATGCCTTTCCCTTCCCATACCATGTCCCTCTTGATCTCTCTCTGCAGAAATAAGAAGGGAAAAAGGATTTCCCTGTCCCTTCTTCACGGCAGCAATAGCGGCCACCATTCTCTTTTACATCTGGGTGAGGAAGACCCAGGTGCCTGTTAACAACCCCTGAGCTGGAGATCACCACTGCCACAGCTCCATCGCAGCATTCCTTGTTCATCCTCACACCCTTCCCAAGCACCCGGGACTTTTGTCACTGCCCAGCTAGACATGGCCCTCGGGACACTTCTCTGCCCTCTTCTGGCTGGTCTTAAGGAGTGGTTTAAGGGCAATTAAGAGAAGCGGAAAGAGGAGGGATGCACCTCTAGCAGCTGTGCAGAGGCTCCCACCTCCAGCATGGCTCCACCACCTCCCAGCTCTGAGCGTCTCCCTCCAGCTTAGTCAATATTCACCTGGTCAGTGAGGTCATATTTCCCTTGGTTCTCATCCAACAGTCTTTCCTGCAAGAGGATTTTCAGGAGCTCCCGGGTCAGCAGTTCCATCATGTCCTCCAGCAAGGCTCGGAGGGAGGGACCGAAGACCATCGGCATTGCAGGCTCCTCCGGCGACTCCAGGTGCGGGGACCCCGTGACGCTCTTCTTCCCCATGAAGTGACCTGCAACACCACGCCCCGTGTGTCCGCGGGGACCCAGGGCTCCGGCTCAGCCGGCACCGAGTGACCTAGTGCCCAAATCAGCTGAGTAAAGGGAAATCCAGAAATCCCAGGTCCTCATTCCACGGGACTTCTGGGGATTTTGGGGAAACTTTCTGCCGACAGGATTTCTGGGGTTACAGACACGTCCGGGGATGCCGGACCGGTCCGTTGCCTGGGGCGTTGGATCTGCTAACCCGGGGATGCTACACCTGCCACACAGGGATGCCGGACTTGTCTCGCGGGAATGCGGGTGCAGGTGGCCTCACCCCCGCCGTGGCCTCCCCCTGCCCACCACAGTCCTGCCAGGATCCCCCTCCGCCCGTGGGGCACGGGGGGGAGCAGGGGGCTCCGCACAGGCAGGGACAGGGCGCTCGGGGAGGCAGGAGGTCGCTGTGCCCCGCACATCCCGCTTGTCCCTGCGACCCACCCCGTCCGATACCTGTGGCCCAGAGGTTGCCGCGGGGGTTGACCTTGATCTTGGCGGCCTGGCTGCGGTGCTCGGCGAAGTCGAGATGCACGGCGGGTCCCAGCGCGGCTCCGCAGAGCAGCAGCAGGAGGCAGCGCAGCGCCATCGCCGCCCGCGGGACCCACGCCCGCTCCGCCGCCTCCCGCTTATAGACCGGAGAGGAAGGGCTCGGCACGCCCTGACCGCTCCCCCGCCCCCAGCCCCGCCCCCAGCGCTGACAGACCCGGGAACCACAGCCCACGGGGTCCTGAACCCTCTGCGTGTCCCCATCGTGTGTCATTCCACAGCCCTGACAGGCCGGACACGGTGACAGACCCACCGCTGAGGGGACAGACTCACCGCCGAGGTGGACAGTGATAGACCCATCACTGCACCACCCATCAGTACACCTACCCACATGCCCAGATCTCTCCATCATGTCCAGTCCATGCTTCCACCTCCTCATGCTGCCTTTTTGCACTGGAGCTCAGCCATGAGCTTCATTCCCAGTTTAGCCAAACCCATCTCCCACTACATCTGCTTCTGCACCTGATTATTGGGATGGACTTGGAGGATCCTGTCCTTCAGGACCTTGCTTGGGTGATAGGTCTGGTTCTGCCCCTCAGGCATCTCTGAGCACCTCTTAAGGACCTCCCAGCTCTGCCAAGCTCCTTTACTTTCCCAAGAAGCCTCCTACAGGTTCCCACTGACAGCTCTCTGTAGAGGGTGAGGACCAGAGCCTGTGTATCACTTCTCAACTTTTCCACTCCCTCTGGGATTTTGCAGACCACTATTTCTTGATCACCACACCCAAACCTTCCATGGATTATCACATCCTCCATCAACTCTTCCTTTTCTGTTAATGGGATGGAGCTGTGCCCAGCATGTACTGCCGTTCAGGAAAACAGGGCTGGAGGTGACACGTCCCCCTTCAGCAGCAGTGGGTCAGAGCCCGAACTGCAAACACAGCTCTAAACTTACAGGGAGAAAAAATCATAAAGTGCTCCTGTGTTAGTGAGTGAGTGAGTTAGTGTTAGTTAGTGAGTGCTCACAGTGAGTGTATGTTCCCTTGGGTGGCCAGCCTGTGCTCTCTCCTGCCCAGGATCTGGACCACAGTGATGGGCAGGGCCTTCTTCTTCTCCATCACCCATCAGGGAGGTGGCTGCCTCTGCCAGCCTTGTGTCCAGCTGTGCTGGATGTCTTGGGCTGCCATGGGGGATCTCACTCCGCTCCCTCACCATGTGTTCAGCAGGAGTATGGCTGAGCAGGCAGTACTCTTTGAGGAGGTGGCCCCTTTGGGGGCCATGGGGCACATGAATATGATGGTCACCACAGCTCTGACCTTCACGTTCACATCGTGGCAGTGTCACCTCCTCCATCGAGTCAATGGAGAGAGGAGCCCTGAGGCCCTCAGCCCTGATGGCTGCAACGACCACTTGGGCTCTGGTGTCCCCAGCCAGCCCCCACATGCCGGTGCTCCAGCTGGACAGACAGATAGAGACACCCCCAGCCCTTCTTCATTTCCTCTCACAGCCTGTGTCCCTCCCCACATGTCCTGTACTGTCACTGCCCTGAAAAAAAACACAGCTTGAAATGGACCGACATTATCCCGAGCCTTTTCTTCAAAACAGTTTTAAATTCACTCATGGTGCTGGAAATTTGGAGTGTCTGGAGAAGGCCTGGGATGTAGGAAGGCAGGAGGAGGAGGATGTGAGGTCCAGAGAAGGTGCTGCATTTGAAGGAAGAGCCTGGTGCTGCCCAGCTGAGTCTGGTTTCCCCTCACACCGGGCAAGGGGTGTTTTTTGAGAAGCTGAGCAGCACTCCTCCACTGCAGGGAAGAGCAAGATGAAGGGTTACCTGTAGGATTATGAAGGATGAAGCCAGGGATAAAGTGATCCCAATTACAGAGGGCAGAGGAAAGAGCCCCAGGCAATTACGGCACCAACTGAAGCATGACGGGGTTAAGTCCTGTTCCTTCAGGGAAGCACAGGCAGCCTCCTGGGGACATGGGATGAGCAGTGGGAAGCAGCACAGTGTTTCTAACATAGTGAAGGCTTTTGCACTGTTCTAACTAAATACACAACGAGTGGACACACATCTTCCTCCTTTTGCAGCTGGTGGCTGCAGGTGTTACCTCAGCTGAAGTGGGAGCAGAGGAACAGGTATTTTGATTCCAGTGGCACTGCAGGCATGGGAAAGGCTGGGAAAAGGAAATCAGGGAGTTCCTGCCCTGTTGCAGTGTCATTATAAACCCTCAGAAACTGAGGGGACACTGGATTAATTGCTGAGTACTGAGGCTTGACCAGATGGAGTGTGTGTGTAAGATGGGAGCCCATAACTCTGATTTCAAGCCTGGGAAGAGCAATGGAATAGCTGCTCAGGGACTTGGTGGAGGCAGGAAGAGGGAGCACGACTCAGGGCAGCCAGTGGGGTTTTTATGGAAAACAACTGGTGAAAGGGCCCTGAGCTCAGCACTCGCTAAGCAGCAGCAGCACCAGTGCTGGGATCCAGGCAGGGCTCTGAGAACAGCAATTCCATCTTCCCCACCACTTTGGTAAATACCAGCCCCAGACCATAACAGAGAGACCAGGTTTTCTCTGGATTTTTCCAGTCTTCACAAAAAAGTGATGTTACACTTAATTTTGGAAAAATAACTGGTACCCTTGGGAAAGGCATCAGGGCTCAGCCCCTGGTCACCAGCCTGGCAGGGTTTGGGGTAGATTTGCTGCCTCTGCCTTCGTCCTGCTTTGGTGCCCAGAGTGAATTCCTCACCTGGAGCCTGCTAGAACCTCCAGCATTCCAGGCAGGAATTGTCACTGCAGTGCTCCTCCACTACTTGCTCTCTCCAGCCCAACAGCTACCAGCCCCCAAGGGAATCTTCCCAGCTTATATGTAAAAAAACACAATAGAAATTCTGTTTTATAAATCTGTTTTGCTGACAGAAGTCAGCATGGCTTCCATAGGTGGTGCAGGAGATGGGGCTGCTGGCCACCAGCTTCCTGCAAGGAGCCAGGGAGGACAGAGATGACTCCTTGAAAAATGCCAGGCTGCTGATGGTTATTCCTCGAGGCAGAGGAGGGGGCTGAACAGAGCTAACCCTCCCCTCTCCCATGGGACTTACCCTCTGGGGCTGCGTGAGAGCAGCCCTGCACAGACCCACACCCTCCAGGAACGGGCCCTTCTCACCCAAAACACCTCAGCTTCTCCCGGTGCCTCCAGCTGGAGGCAGCAGGGGTTGTTTTGCTTTTTTTCCCCCCAGTAATTCTCACACACCATTTACTCTCCCGATCACTGCTGACCACAGATCTGACATTTTCACAGCAAAATTTGTTACAACCCCGACGTTCCAGATGGTAACACTTAACTCGGAACCTGTTGTTTTATAAATGGAGTTAAAATTGTTTTTTCCCCCTGTGCACCATTTTATATTTATGTACATTTGAATTCCATCTTTTTTATTACCCAGGCTCTTCCCTCTTGCCTCCAGCCTTTTGTTCTTTACCTTTTAGCAAATGATTTTCCCCCATAAGGATCTCAGCACCTCTTCCAAGGCCACTTTCTTTCTTCAGGAGCCTTTGCTGAGGGACCTTGCCAAATACCTTTGGGAAATCCCCTTGCCCATACACCTCCAAACTCCTTCAACAAGCTCCAAGTCTACTTTTGGAGTGCCTTATTCCTTATCACCTGGGGTGTCCTATTCCTTATCAAACTCTTATCTGCTGTATGAGCAGTAACAGACCTGTGAAACGGGCACGATTAGCAAATTCTCCAGATGTACTGAAAAATTAAGTAGGATTTCACCAGGCAAAGGAGACTGTAACTATGCAATATAAATGGATTTAAAAACTGCACAGCCAAGAGGTCCTTGTTAACAACAAATGTAACAGACCAACCTGGAAATACCCTGGTTCAAGGAGTTTAAAGCAAGGTCCATTTTGTTCCTTCTCTTTTGAATTATGCTTTGCATCCAGGTCTGGAGTCCTCAGCACAGGGCAGACAGGAACCTGTTGGAGCAAGTCCAGATACAGCAACAGAGATGCTCTGAGGGCTGAAGCCTCTCTGCTCTGGAGACAGACTGGGAGAGATGGAGGTGTTCAGCTGGAGAAGAAAAGGCTCCAGGGAGACCTTAGAGCCCCTTCCAGTACCTAAAGGGGCTCCAAGAATGCTGGAGAGAGAATTTGGACAAGGGATGGAGGGACAAGACAAGGGGGAGTGGCTTCCCATTGCCACAGGGCAGGATTAGATGGGATATTGGGAGGGAATTGTTGGGTGTGAGTGTGGTGAGGCCCTGGCACAGGTTGTCCAGAGAAGCTGTGGCTTCTCTGTCCCTGGAAGTGTTGAAGGCCAGGTTGGATGAGGCTTTGAGCAACCTGGGATAGTGGAAGGTTTCCCTGCCCATGGCAAAGGGTGGAACAAGACAGGCTTTAAGGTCCCTTCTAACCCAAACCATTGTGCAATTCCGTGCTTTGGTACCTTGGCATTGACTCTGCATCCCCCAGAGAGGTGACCAGGCGGCCTGGAACAGACTCTGAGCTGTGGAGCTCCAGAACTCAGTGCAGGCTTCCCATGCCCTGCAAATACCCACCTGGGCAGGCAAATGTGTGCTCAAAACCGATGGCTCTAATAAAAAACAAATACAAAGGGCAAAGGCCTCAAATCCCCCTATTTATCTCCTTCACAGAGCTCCTGGTGCCAATAAAACTCTTAGCAGCAGTTAAGTTGTTTCAGCCTCTTCACCACTTTTCCAAAGCCAGGTCCTGCCACATGCCTGAGGGTCTATTTTGATGCATTTTCCTCTTGTTTACAGAGATTAAATCCCTCTGTTACATCCATTCGTCCACAGGCAATAGCTGTTGTTTATAAAAAATAAAATTTGAAATCTCACACATCTTGTTTTCAACTCATTTTCAATTTTCATTTAAGCTGTAAATGAGTTGTGGTTTTCCCTGAGGTTTCCCACTCACTCCACGCCTTCAGGACATATTACAAATAACTGCTCTGCAAGAAGACTCAGAGAAGAAAATCGTGTTTTCTTGCAGGCAAATCCAGGTCCAGCTCAGAAGTGATCCAGCCAGAATTGCACAGCAGAAATCTGACATCCCAGTTTGAGTGCACTAAGGTTCAGAGAAGTTAATTTTCTCCATATTATTTTTACTTCAGTCTCTCAGCTCGGTTTCTACAGGGGAAGGACAGGTTGGAAAAGGTGATACCAAGATGTTCATCAGAGAGAGCTGCAGGAAGGGTTTTTGAATTATTAAACAAAAGGAACAAAAATAGCCAAAAGATGAGGAGCTGGGCAGAGGGATCAAGAGACTGAGAGTGTGTCTGCTCCTGGATCACAGATGTCCTGGATACAGAGGGTGGGTTTCTAGTCCATTCCTACTTAGACTGTTCTTCTCTGTGAAGATGTTGAATCCCCCAAGGTTTAGGGAGCCCTGTGAGATCAGGCATTCAGAGGACATGTAGAACTGAACACACAAAGGAATCTCCCCATGAGCAGGAACAGATTTAACACACAATGTGCTCAACCAGCAAGAACCAGCACGCAGGCAGGTCCTGCTCCACAGGGAAACAGGATGGAGCTGGTGGTTTTTTACAGCAACTGAGGGATAAACAGGGATAAGCAAACAGTTGCTACTGCGCAGACTATGAACAGCACAGGCACCCAATTACGGTGAAATAGATCCAACAAGACAGATTTTTCAGGAAAGCCACTGTGCCCCTTCTGAATCCAACATGCTCAGGCTGGTGGGTTTACCCCTGCAGAGACCTGTGGCTCCTGACAGGTGAGATGACAAGGGAGGGAGAAGGTAAAAGGGGTGGGGAGCTGTTGAATTGGCTCAAAAGGCAGTGTGGGTGCTGCTTCTCTCCTCCCAGCAATGAGACTGTGGGGCTCAGTCACCCACCACGCATTGACTGCCACCCTGACCTGCTGACATTGCTGAACGGCCAAAGCTGGGCCTCTCTGGCATCACTCTGGCACTCCTTGCTGCTGGAGGATGAAAACAGGACACTCCTCATCTGATTCAGGCACTGAGTCACTGACACCATGTGGGGCTGCTGCAGGGTCATAGAAACAGCTGCTCTGCATTCCCCCTGCTCTGGCACAGGAGGGTCCCCAAGGGATGTGCTCTGCCTAAGCCACCTCTCTTCTTCTTTTCCTCCTTCTCTCCTTCTCCTGGCCAACTCTTGGCATGTTTTGCAAGCTGCACGCTTGGTTTGCACTGTGCATTTCTCCAGCAGAAAATGGTGTTCAAACCATGCATGGACAAGGTTTCACCTTGGAGATTCTCCTCAGAAAAAATACAGCTGACCTGTTCTGATTTTGAGGGCAGGGAAATCACCATGAGATTATCCAGTCTCTGATGATTTACAAATCTGAGCCCTGTAAATTTCTGCTAAGCAACGTGCAGAGACAGATCTGGATGAACCACCTCATGCTTGTTGCTGTTTAACCAACAACTGCGAGTTCAAGCATCGTAAATATACAAAACCAGCCTCCATCTCCTGAAGCTTCAGCTTGCAGTACATAACCCCTCACAGCTCACCTCCCAGCCACCATGCTCTTGCTTCTGCATTTAGCTTTGATATGAAAAAAAAAAAATCACCCAACAGAATTCCAGCAATGATCAGGCACAGCCCAGCGTGGCTTTGCTCCATGAAACAGCTCCTGCTCGTGAAGGAATCCATACCCTGAACTGCGGATGTGACCAAATAGTACTTAAACACTGGAATTGCTACCAGAAAACCTGCCCTGTTTGGCTGTAACCACAACAGAGACAGGAGCAATCTCAGCCCTGGCAAATTTTGTCTTCATTACTCTTCTCCTTTATAAACCAGACCTTTCAACACCCATGTAGTTTACAGGCAAATCCCATTCCTGTGGTGACACAAAGATCTCTGTCCATTTCTAAAGCCTCCAGTGTCACAGGCTTTGCTGGAACTGCCCAAAGAGCTTCACCTTTACAAAAAATAGAATAATACTGAAACAGAACACAAAGACACATCAAGTTCTAGCAGCAAATGCCTTGGCTCTGTGAGAACCCAGCAGTGCTCCCAAACAACTCAACATCAGCACCCAGCCGGCCAGAGATCCTGCTCGCTCTGTGGCTTTTCTGCTCAGCAGAGCAGAATAAACCTGGTGGGGAAGAGCCAGCAACAACTCTGTGTCATCCTGCCCCCACATCCCCAGTTTCCAGTTTGTGCAGGCTCGTGCCCAGCCCCCTCTCATCCCACTGTGGAGGGAAAGGTGTTGCAGGGACGCAGGAAGTGATGTGGGAGGTGGTGGGTGCTGGAGCTGTGAGGCTCCTAATTAGAGCCAACACCTCACTTCACGGCCACAGGTAGCAGAACTGCACTGAGCTGAAAACAGGCAGAGCACGGGCTGCAGAGATGAATTCCCAAATCCCACAGTACAGCCCCCCATTTAGGGCAATTGTTTCTGCTCAAGTACCTGCAGACCCCAAAGAGACAAGTCCCAAAGCTGGGCTGCAGTGGGCTCCAGCCCACCCCCATCCCAACAAGCCTGCATTTTTTAAGCATTTTCTGGTCAATTCCTTCACACAGCATCGTGCACGTGCAGGGCACACCCTCCTACAAGAGCCCACGTGGGGGTTGGCACCCACATTGCCACGAGTGTGTCCTCCAGCCACAGGGACTCCTGACACCAGCCATGGTCATCCTGCCAAAAACTGGGGGCTCAGCAGTTGAAGAGCTAATCCTTGCTCCATAATCATAAATCCTTTGTGTTTTAGCCTTTTTTTTTTTGTTACATTAACTCAGTGACAGGAACACAACTGCTTCTGCATGCTCAGATATTTGGAGAAGGTGTGAAGTGGAGGGGACTCGAGCAGCAGCAGCACTACCAGCGAGGTGTTGATTAGCAGCTTTCAGATGAACTCAACTCAGCACTTTGTGTGAGCCCGACTTAAAATCCCATTTATGCACAAAACCTGTTCAAGCTGAAGGCAAGGCAGGGACAAATTCAGCCTCAGCACAAGTTGCAAAGGCAGAAATGCCGTTCCAGATCCTCAGGAAGGTGTTCCAAGCCCTCAGGAAAGTGCTCCATGGTGATGGCAGCTCTCAGCTAGGAATTCTATGTTCTCTCGCTGCTGCCTGGGTTTGACTTTTGACAGAACATCCAATCCAAGCTTTATAGAGAAACTGTATCCACATGCTCCCCTCATGGGCTCTAATACTGGGAGCAAGACACACAGGTTTTATTACCATTTTTATTACTAAGTTACGATTACTTAGAGCCACAGCTCCAAGGTTCAGTGCTGAGGGCTGGACCTGTTGTAGTGTCCCACAGGTGATTTTTTGCTTTATCATACTCAGGGAACAAAGCACCAGGTAACGTCAAAACCAGCAAAATGGTCCCATGGACGTAACTAATGGCACAATTCAACTCCAGAGATGGGACAGACCTGACAAACCCAATGAGGGGCATATGCAAGAGACTGGAAACAGCCATGAATACCCCACTGGGTTTTGTCCTTGCCTTTCCTGACTGCTTTTGCCTCACACAAGCCATGTGAGTGGCAGCTGTGATGATCTGCACTGATCCCTGTTGCTGTGGAATCTTGGAGTGTGAAGAGCTGATAACTACAATTACCTTGTACCTTTGCCCTGGGCTCTCTCTGACACCACATCTACACCAGCAGGACCACGAGCCTGAATAAGAAGCCCACAAAAACAGCTGTTGCACATAGTGAAAAGTGGGTTTTTAAAATCAGACCTCAGGGCAGTCTGTAGCTTTCAGGTGAGTTGTTAGACCTGGCCAACTGCAGGGAGTACCAGAGACCTGAAATGCTTTTCCAAAACTAGGCAATTTTTCTTATTGCTTTGTGCTAAATCATCCCTGACAAACAGCTGTGGATATTTCCCATCTCAGTCCTTCTGTTACCTAGTGCTACAATGCATGAAGTAATACTTTGCCATCTTCTGCCCCAAATACCTTGCAGTCTTGAAGCAGATTATTTCGGTGTGATTTACAGAAACAGAAATATTAAACAGATCTACAGCTCAGGGCAGATTATTCTCCAAAAAGAGATGAAAGGAGCAGCTGCTATTGCTCTGTGAAGAAAGGACAAGTTAGATGGTGGCTCTAGGAGTCAGTCTGCAACAGCAAATCCCAGGTACCCCCCAGAAACTGGGCAAGGAGGCTGCTCCCAGCAGGGCAGTAACAAAGAACGTGGCAGGGCTCGTACCGAGCGAGAGGAAAAAATCTTTATTCCAGTTCTGAATTGGCAAAAAACCATCACGGCCACAGCTCACCATTGGACAGTTCAGTCAGCACAGGGAGAGGGCACCTGGCCCAGTGAGGCACAGACTGAGGACACGGTCCCGGAGGCACTTGGAGAGGAAGCTCAGCTTCAAAGTACAAACACTAAACAGTTTGGCTGAAATTTTTAATATAAAAATTCACTAAAAAGGCTGAAGTGTGACAAACCATTGGAAATACTGTGACAAACATTCGCCCTTACGCAGTATAAACCAAAACAAACCCAAACTGGCAAGAAGCTTTGAAATGCAGGTTTTCTTCTTCCTCCTGGCACTTCGGACCATCAGCTACTTAAAACGTTCATCTAGAAAAATCCATGGCACCTTCACCTCGTAGTTCAGTGCAAGGGGCTACTCTCGATGCACCAGCACAAACAAACCCAGTAAAAAGAGGACTGCATACTGGAAGAGAGAGCAGAGGAGACTCAGGAGCACATACTCATGTCTGCAGCAGCAAACATACAGGACACAGGGTTCTGCCTGTGTTCTCAGGAAGGAATTTTAGCTGGGGTGGGAAAAGCAGGTAGGAAATAAAAGAGCTCTTACCTTAAATTTTGGATAATCATTCATTAAGATAGTCACTATTCCAATATATGGCACGAACCTACAAGAATAAAGGTTTTCTTGAAACAAACACTATTCCAGGCTGCAGAAGAGTCATGCTGAGAGCTATAGTCAACAGGCTGGGGGATTTTGTCCTCCCAGGCAGGGCAGCTGTAGCAGTGGGGCTGAGTGGGAGCCCTAGAGCGTGTTTCAGCCTCTGCCTGATTCAGATCTTAATTTCCTACGAAGGCTGAGCCTCACAGAATAAATTTGATGGCAATTCTGATCAAGCCTGAGCATTCACTGCTCTTGCGCTCATGTCCATCCAGCATCACCATCTCGGGATGCAGCTCACAGCTTGGTATCTCCCCTGAAGCCAAGCTCAGAACTGAACCACCTGTTCTTCTGAGCTCTCCACACTTTCAGACAGGTCACAAAACCCAGCAGGGAGGGCTCAAGAGGAGGGGGAATTCCCATGTGGCTTCAGGGAGGGCTGTGTACAAAGCCACACCACTTTCAACTTCACTCACCCTCTCGCTCGTCCTACTACGTCCTTCTTCTCCAGCCAGTGCTGCCCCCGTTTGTAGAGCCCTCTGTCATCCACAGCGTTGTTGTCTCCCTTTGTCAGAAATTTGATGTCACCGTTTTGCCTGGCAAAGACAAGACAGGCAGGTAAGGCAGGGAAGGAGCTCGTTAAAAGCTGTTCCAGAACAAGTGTGAAGAGCCCAACACAAGGGCACTTGAAGCAACCGTGTCCCACAATTTGAGCAGGATGAAACAGGGAAACTCTGTCAAATGCAGCAGAAAGCAGATGGTTTGGAAAAAAACTGCCAAGGAAAGAATGAATTCTGGCCCCAGCCAAGCTTTACAGCAGAGTTTAAGAACAGAACCATCAGCGTGAGGCACACAAAGGTGCAGCCTCTTGGCTTTTGACCTCTCTTGTGCTGATGCTTCTCTTGTTTCACACAAATGTTCAGGGTTCCCTACATCACCCAGAAGGAGAGTCTGGGGCTGAAACACGCAGTTCTGCTCAGCAGTGGGCAGAAGCAAGCTGAAACTTGGAAGTTATTAGGAAAGGAGACTGGAAAAAACCAAATAATACCATGATGATACTACATGAACTCATGGTGTGCCTACAGGTGGAATGCTTTGGGCAGTGCTGAACCCCCTACACCCTTTTCTGCAATTGGAGGGAAGAACTGGTAAAGGTTCAGAAATGGATGACAAGGTCTGGAATCACTTCTATACAAGAAGCAAAAGACCTTCAGCCTGGAAAAGACAGAGCTGATGGGAGATATGATGCAGTCCAGCACAAATGACATACAACAACCAAACAGCTTTTCACTGTCTCTTCCAATGCAAGACCCAGAGGGAACCAAAAGGAACTCAAGAGGTAAGGGGTTAAAACCAGACAGAGAAGGTGCTATGCAGAACTAGCCACAGCACAAACTAAACTGTGTCTCTGAGCAAGGGTATTTTGGTTGCTAAAAAATTATATTGGTTCAAAAGGTAACCAGATACTCCATGGAACTTGCTTGAACTTGGAACTTGTAGAAAGCAGGGAAATTATCTCTATATACTCTTTAATTCATCCTGAGATGAATTAATTAGCTTGCCAGAAACAAGATCCTGGAGCAGATGAACCTTTGCTTTGACCTGGAAAGAGCTTTTTAGATCCTTCCCCAGCCATTCCCATTCAGTTCGTGCCACTACTCAGGGATTAGCCGGGCACTCTCAGCTCACTGTGGCACCTGCAGGCAGGGGCTGAGCAGGAGTGTGCTCAGTGTTTGGATCTCAGCTTTCTCACAGAAACAACGCATCAAATGCAGCACAGGAAAGCACGCAGAAGGTCTCTGGAGCTCATGCTGTTTTCATCATGCCTGAATACCAACATGTGTTCCTTGACAGGAGAAACCTGGAAGGAAAAAAACGGCAGGGAAAAAGAACAGCTCTTTCTCCAGTGCACATCTGGCTTGTCATGTGGGAACAACAAACACTCCAGGAGCTTAGAGACACAGCCTGGGAAAAGATAAAGATCTCCAAAGGTGCAGATAATGTAGTTTAGCTTTGAAGAGTGATGGCACAGGAGCACAGCACCTTATTGAGCACAATCAAGGCTCTATCAGGACGCGGTATGAGAAGCCCCAAGCACAGTACTCTGCTGTCTGAGAGCTGAGTGAAGGCTGGTCTGGCTGTCCTGTTCCAAACCCACTAAGTAAATTTTGACCGCAGACTCTTTGTTAGTGATAAAGAATGAACCCAATTTTGGGCTGAAACAAGAAGAAAAGGCCAGCAAGTAACAGACACTTTCTCACTGACACAATACTGATGTGAACTGGGGCCTAAGTTGCCACATAATCATGAAAAACACTGTTTCTGTTTTCCTGCATTTTGACACTCCTGTCAGCTTCTGCAGAGACCTCTCACTTCTAAACTGGCATCAGAAAACTATTATTTAAGTAGTGAAAGAAGCAGCTGACACCCAAGTCCTGCCTTCAGGTCACAATATGGATTTTTTCAGTTTCTCCCTCCTAACATAAAGATCAGGTTTGGGTTTGGTTGTTTTAGTTAAATGAAACCTAAAATACTAGAGAACAGCTTTACCTCACAGAATCCAGGATTGGCACTAAGGTCATATTACATTTAAACAAAAAATAGTGCTGGATACCTTAATATCTAGAGATAGAGCTAGGCAGAAAAAAGAAAGGTGGGTAACATCTGGAGAGGAACTGGTGGCCAGAACAGGGAAGGAGGAAAGTTGTATTTCACCTAAAAGAGTAACCACAACATCACAAAAAGTGCATGTGCAACATTAGGTATCAAATTCACCCCGTAAACTGACCTTCTTTTTAAATTAGTGGTATCAAAGAATGGCACTTTGGAAACTGACATTGTTCAAAGTTTTGGGTACAGAATAAATCTGAACAGCAAACAATCTGCTCTGCCTCCTGGGAGAGGTGCTGCTCCCTCAGAGCCAGGATTCCAGCTGCACTATTTCTGTGTACAAAGCTGGTTGACCTTGAGCTGGGTCAGACAACTGGTCAGCCACCAAACCACTGACTCCATTCCTTCACACACACAACCTGCCCAGTGCTGAGAGACTGAACAGTACACGGAGACTCTGAGCATAACAACACACAGCTTCCTACAGGGATGAAACACAAGACTCTGCAGGACAGCAGGAACTAGGACTATAAGCTTTAAAACATCACATTCTACACACAAAATACTCCCCGCCACAGCTCTGCCTCTACAAGAGTCACTTCACACACACACAAATGCAGCTGTACTATGGGAGACAGCACAGCACAGCAGCTCGGGGTGGAAAGGATGGCACAGGACACAGTAAGTGGTGTCAGCCTTCCAGTGCCTAAAGGGCTCCAAGAGAGCTGGAGAAGGTCTTGGGACAAAGGCCTGGAGTGCCAAGACAAGGGGGAATGGCCTCCCACTGACACAGGGCAGGGTTACATGGGATACTGGGAAGAAATTCTTCCCTGTGAGGGTGGTGAGGCCCTGGAACAGGTTGCCCAGAGAAGCTGGGGCTGCCCCATCCCTGAAGTGTTCAAGGCCAGGTTGGATGGGGCTTGGAGCAACCTGGTCTAGTGGAAGATGTCTCTATCCGTGGTAGAGATGAGCTTTAAGGTCCCTTCTAACCCAAACCATTCTGTAATTCTACAACTTGGAGAGTCCAGGAGACTGGCACAGACTCCCCAGCTTGTGCTTTCTACTGAATGATCTTTCCAAGTAAACCAAGGAGGGCAGATTTTGCTTCTCTGAAACTTCTGTGTTACTTCCCACAGCACCTGGATATCTATAATTGACATCCCAGCCACTCGTTAACCCAAGGACATGAGGAATAATATCATTTAGGTACATAACAGCAGTAGAACCCCCCCAGATCCTTAACATACTTCTCGTGGATTTTCAGGACACGATGGACTATGGGAATTTCCCTTCCTTCTATCCTAAAGACGACAATTTCTCCCACTCTGATTGGATCTTCAATTCGGTTCGTGAGGAACAGGAGATCTCCTCTGTGGAACGCAGGCTCCATGCTCCCACTGAAAGAGAGAAGAGGAGCAATTGAACAATATTTGAACACTCAGAATCAGGTTTCAGAGTTTATAGTCCTTTAAGAAAAATCTCAAAGAACCTCGATGAGAAGAAAAGCTGTGGATGCCCCATCCATCCCTGGAAGCATTCAAGGCCAGGCTGGAACCTTGATGAAGAACTCCCAAGAAAAACCACCTTGGGGATCAGGCAGGTGTGTAACCTCTATTGCAATCAGGTTTTCAATCACCACAGTACCAGTAGTTTGGATTTTTTAGAACAAGAGCACTGCCAGCACCTGGTGTTACAAGCACATCCAATAGGAAAAGCTTTCTGAATAAGCAAAAAGCTGATGACAAACAGTATCTTTTGATTTCTGAGCTCACCTCTGGCAGGGTAACACTGGCAGTGCTGCAAGCTTTTTTATTTAATTTATTTTTTACAGATTGATTGTCCTCAGGAACAAAGCATTGAAAATACTGGACTCTTGAATTCCCATCTGGAACAGATGTGCGTGAGAAAAATTCATTATTGTGATTCATCGCTTTGCTTAATGATCTCATTTCAGACACCTTGACTCAAGTTATTTTTCTCATGTCTTGTAAATGGCAATTGTTAGCAACTACTTATTCTTCCTAATTCCACATAAATAATGCAAAACAGAAAGATGAACTTTAAGTTCCGCGTACATTCATGTTTTATCTGGGGACTGCACAGCAGCTGCTCTTCAGAACAGCAGATCACATCGCTGAAGAGGAGATGTGACCTCAGGGCCCCCCGTCTTACTCACTGGGAGGAACAGCAGGAAACATCTACCTTATGCTTTGCATCAAGGAGGGAGTTTTGGTAAGTGCCACGTGGTCGGGGCATTACGTCATTTCTACATCATGAGCACCAAACAGAAACACAGAGAAAGGCCAGTGTGGACGCAAACCAGCATCTGTGCCAGCATCCAATGGAAGCTCACAGAACTTGTCCGAGGCAGCAGGAGGGTGGGAGTAACACCATTGGTACCAGCCCCGGTGGTACCAGCCCTGGTGGTACCCACTGCACAGTGCTGCTGCAAGGGCAACATCTTATACCCAAAACATCCAGTGACAGTGATATCCTCGATCCTCAGGACCACCTCTGTAATGGACAGTCACAGAACTACAGAATCCCACAAGGATTTGGGTTGGAGTGGGTCTTAAAGCCCATCCAGTTCCACCCCCTGCCGTGGGCAGAGACGTCTTCCACTAGACCAGGTTGCTCCAAGCCCCATCCAACCTGTCCCTGAACACTTCCAAGGATGGGGCAGCCCCAGCTTCTCTGGGCAACCTGTTCCAGGGCCTCACCACCCTCACAGGGAAGGATTTCTTCCCAGTATCCCATGTAACCCTGCCCTGTGTCAGTGGGAGGCCATTCCCCTTGTCCTGTCCCCTACTTGACTGTTCATAAAGTCCCTCTTTTTCTTTTTCACAAGCCCCCTTAAGCCCAGCCCAGCCAGTTGACAGAGCAGTGGGCGAGATGCTGTTTTTACCCACTTCCTCTTCCCTCGCTGTTCCTGAGCCTGGATTCTCATTGAGCCTCTCGCCCGCCGGGGCCGGGGCAGGAGCCTCCAGCTGCCCCATTCCCGCAGGGAATCCCCGTCGGGGGCCCGACCCCGCAGGGGGTTTAACCCCCCACACCCCCGGGACTGACCTCAGCACCACCACGATGGGGCTCTCGCTGCCCGTCACCACCATCAGCCCCTCCAGATCATACTCGCTCGGTGAGGACACGATCATGCCGAAGTTCAGCACCTGGTAGTTACAACTGAGGGGGGTGAGTCGGTCAGGCCCCGCCGCCCGCGCCAGGCCAGGCGGAACGGCACCCCCACTCCCGGCTCCACGGACCCCCCCGGGCCCCCCGCCCCATCCGCACCCTGCCGCTTGTTCATGCGCGAACATCGTCCAGAAAGTCCACAGACAGCATCGCCGCCGCCGCCCGCCCTCCTCCTCCCGCCCGGCCGGCCCGCTTCCGCTTCCGGCGCGTCACTGCCGCTTCCGCCGCGCGGGTGGGCGGCTCCGGGGGTGGATCCGCTCGGGGGGCCGGGGGTGCTCCCCATCCCGAACTCTGCGGAGGGCACCGGGAACGCGTCCCCGGGGCTCACCGCCACCCCACATCCAACGAAAGACCCCATCCAACACCGCATCCAACCAACACCCCACCATACACCCCGCATCCAACCGACACGCCTATGAACCAACACCCCACCCAACCGACACCCCAATGAACCGATACCCGACCCGACACCCCATCCAACAGACATCCCACATCCAACAAAACATCCCACCTGACACCCCATCCAACTGACCCCCCGTATCTAAAACACCCTGTCCAACACCACATCCAACCAACACCCCACCTGACACCTCACCCAACCTACACCCCACATCCGACACAACACCCAACCAACACCCCATCCAATGCACACTCATCCTATGTACACCCATCCAACACACACTGCACATCCAACAGTCCATTCAACTGATGGCCCATCCAATCACCGCCCCATCCAATGAACACCCCATCCAACCAACACCCACTGAAACTAACTCCTATCCAACCAACCCCCATCTGACACCCATTCACCTGACACACACATCCAAGTGACACTCATGCACCCAAACATCCCATATAACTCACACCCCATCTAAACAACCCTCCATACAACCAATGGCCCATTTCATCCAAACCCTACCCATCATCTGACACACCACCCAACATCCAGACAGCCCCAATGGGCTGTATCCAAACATGGCGAGATGAGATGGCGACGAGCCCAATGCAAGGAGATAAATAGTTCTTAAATTATTTAAACATCATCAGAGTAAACAATAAGGAGCGGGGTTCTGGCTCAACAGAATGAAAAAAATAATGGTATAGAAGGTAATTATATTACATGAAGCGCGGGTGTGACAATGAATGAGGGAGGAAAGAGTCAATGTGACTACAAAGAAAGAAACATCTCCTAAGTGATAGGCAATGTGGAGCCACAGCAGGAGAGGAGCTACTACTGGAGCACCAGCCCCACCACGCCGCAGGACGATGGCTCCCACTGGTTCCAATGCCTCTGTGAGCTCTGCTCTGCTCCTCTTCCCTCAAAAAGAGCTGGTCAGAGAGCCCTGGCACTGATGCCATCAGAAGCTCCAGGATGGTTTCACTCCAGTTGACCCCACAGATGGAGCAGGTGATGTTTCCCCCTTCTGGTGATACTGCCAACCTGCCCAAGCTCCCCATCAGGACAAGCCACTAAGCACCAGGCCTGGCAGCACCCATCCTGGAATGGCTTCCAGCAGCACAACTCCACTGACACACGAGGGGGACCAGGCCCTCCTTAACTGTGCTCACCTAGGAGGACAGGGGCTACGAAATCCTCTCTGAGGATGACTCATGTCCAAGACATTTCATTAAATTGCATTTTAGAAAAGCAGGTTGTTATTCAGGCAATTAAGAATAACCAGCACAACTCACAGCTCGAACCTGTCCCCTGTGACGTGGATCCTGGACCAGCACAATCCTGACAAGCGCGTTTTGCTGAGCCAGCGTTATGAGTTAAAATGAGTAACACAAAGGCAGGATGGGAAGAGAAAAAAGAAGCCATAAATAGAAGGAGAAAGAAAGGGAGATAGGGAAGTCGTGGCTGGGGCTCAGGGCAGAGGCTGAGGCAGTGCACACTTGAAGGAGGAGAGCTCGTCTGAAGGAAACTGCAGCTGCAAAGTGCTCCTGGATCCTCAGGAGTTGGCCAAGCTCCAGCGAGGATTCTGGCCCTGCTTTCCCTTTTCACCTCTCTGGGCTGGCAGAGAGTTAGTGCTTAGGATGCAATGGCAGGGTTGGTTTTGTTTTTTTTTGATTTTAAATTTCCCTTACAAATGGAAGTTAACGGAAAGCAATGTCCATCCCAAGAAATAAACAGAATATTTCAAAGATTTGCCCCAATCCCCACCCTGTATTTTGAGTAAAAACCCCCCAAACAAAAAACCCCAACCAACCAAAAGGGCTTTTTTTTGTTTTTAAGTCTTAAGAGACTTTGCATGATTGTTCTGTGAGGTGCTGTTGGGGCCCTCTGCGCCACACGTCTGACTGTGCTCACAAAGAGCTGAGTCACTTTTGCACTCTTTGTATTTGTTCTCCTCTACCGCCCTAGTGTTCAGCTCTCCATTGTAGCTCTCATGTCCATTCTCACTCATCTCCACTTGATACTTCTGCCTTTCATCTTCCTCTTCCTCCTCCTCTTCTTCCTCCTCCTCCTCCTCCTCCTCCTCATCTTTGACTTTATGAACAATGAAGAGGTGTCTGTTCAGAGAGATGTGGGAGGTGTAGCACAGGCCGCAGAACAAGCACTGGAAGGTGGAGCTGTCGGTCTTGTGCCGAGGTATGTGTTCCTGGAACTCAGTCCGGGTGTCCGTCGTGAAGCCGCACTTGGCGCATTTCCAAGGTGCTTTCAGTTTTTTGGCTGGTGGCTCATCCAAACCCACAGTGGTCTCTGCCTGACCCAGCTCATCCGGTGCCATCCTCTTTGGAGATTTTGCCTGAAAAAAACAAGATTAAAAAGTTACTTCACTGTTTGAACCCACAGAATAATAAGTGCTAAAATCCACACGCGTGTCTGAAGACACCTGAGGGTGAAGCCATGCCCAAGGGATTCCTGGGGCATTCCGTTCCCTACCAGTACCCAAACACCTCACCCCATGGGCAGGATCTCAGCTGCTGTCCTGTGACATAAGATGGGAATGCTGTGAGAGGTTGGCTGGGCAGAAAAGTGATGGAGAAAGAGAGTTTAGAATGGTTTAGATTAGAAGGGACCTCAAATATCATCCAGTTCTACCTTCCACTAGATGAGGTTGCTCCAAGCCCTGTCCAATCTGGCCCTGAACACTTCCAGGGATGGGGCAGCCACAACCTCTCTGTGTAACAATTTGGAGTGGGAAGGAGCAGTCCACAGAGCAGGGACAGCTGAGGAACATGGGGTCGTCATTAGCCCAGACAATGCTTCTCAAATTTAACTCCGAAAGTTTTCCCCTCCACTCAAGTTTTGTCTTTGTGGCATCTCTCAGCAACTCATCCTCTCTCTCTAAGAATCCTGTAGCTTCTTCTCCCATGAGGATGGCTCACTTGCTTATGTTCCTGCAGTGATATGCAAAAAGTATATTTTTAAAATAATGGAGCGAAGAAGCCCAATCAGCCAAACCTCCACTCCAAACCAACCCAAGGTATTACACATTTGCTATATGAAATTACACAGTCCTACTTAGGAGAAATGCAGTTCTCACAGGTAATGGATCTAGTAAGTATTTTAAAACAGAAAATAAATCTTTTATAACTAGCAGAAAACGTAACGGAGAAAGAAGAAAAATGTGCCATGCTCATGAACAGGATGGCAGGGGAAAACAAAGGTCATAACAAACTTGAATTACAAAGTAGACTGAAAAAAGGTCAGTAAAACACAGGGTCACACGGTCAAAAAAAATCTTGAAAAACACAGACTCCCTTGTCCTGGTGCTGGTGCAGCTCAGCTGTGCTCTCAGTGCTGCTCCTGACCCTGCAAGAGAGAAGCAGGCTGGATGGAATGGAGAGGGGGAAGGAAATCTGCCCTATGGATGGGAGGGTTTGACTGGCACAAGGCTGCAGCTCGACTCAACACCCCAAGTGAACAGCTACTGACTGGGTACATTTAACTGGACGTTTATTTTTCATGAAAATAACATCAGTTACTTCTGCTGTGTCTCTCTCTGGAGCTTTCGCTTTGGCCATCTGGGATAGGTCTGGGTTTTTGATGCCGTGCATGAGGCTGATGTGGTTCTCCAGCATGAATGGCTGAGGAAATGTCTGATTTTCATCTGTGCAGTACCTTGAAAATACAAAAAGGAAAACAATTTATTAGAGGAAATGCTCTTTGTATTGTGCCAGACCAAGAGGTGTCATTGGAGACAAGACTCTGGTGAGTAATCTACCATTAGATTACCAAAATATGCAGCAAAGCATCATTTTAATAATAAAACACTACCCCTGAGAGAAAACTAGAATAGTTTGGAAATTCCCACAGTAATCATGAAGGAGAGTAGGGTGTGTCTTATTTACAGGCTAAATAAATACAGGGACTAGTGGGGGAATCAGGCCCTCTGTGACACATCCTACACTGGATACATGATCTGGAGAGAAAACACATAGAAAAAAACCAAAAAGACTGAGGAAAGAGACCTACACAGAGAGAATGATGAGTTCTGTGACACTGAGGAGTCCTGCAGCAGAACCTAGTCCTGCATCCAGCATTCCCAAGTACCCATGGGAACAAGCATCATATCTACCAGACCGTACGTATCATAACACACTTAAAATCCTTACAAAACTGCTGAAATTCCAACTTTAATACCAATAACCTAGGCAGAAGCACTTGGGAACATGTCATTTATAGGTAAGTCTTCATGTTAGAACTTAGTAGGACTCCAGTGCTGCCAGAGAGCTGGCTGACATTTCCAAAGGAGCTGTGAAGGGGATATGCCTTCACCCCTGGTCTCTACCTTCACTCCTGGATGACCGAGGTCTACTGGAATAAGTGCCAGGCCTTGCAGACACACAAACCAGACCCCCAAAGAGCACAGAGAGCTCTGTTAGCAATGGAGAAACCCCAAATTGACTATTTGAGTTGTTCTGCTGCCTGTCAGGCGAAGGTTCATGAGCTGCACATTGACCCAAGCAACGAGGCAAGTGACACCAGAGCTCCCTGAAATGCCCAAATTGCAGCTGAGACATTGGCAGCATGGGATACAAGGCAACAGAAAGGAGCTGAAGAGTCTCTGGGCAACAAAGACATCTTTTAACAGGAGAGAGGAAGATTCCTACTGATCTTCCAGTAACTAGAGGGAAATTAAACAACAGTCAGCAATGATGTAAAGACACAGATGTGGTCATTGAGTACTTCTGCATTTTAACAGGAATTGTTCAGATGATAAATCAATATTAATGATGATGGATTTTTTTTCTCTCGTGCAGGAAAGCTGAGAGGTTATTAAGTGGTATTTATCAAAAATAAATATGTTGAAAATCAAGTGTTCCAGACAGTTTGTACTTAAGACTTGGAAAACAAGAGCAAGATCTTATAACAATAACCAAGTGAATTATGAAAGAAAATACACAAAACTTCCCAATATTTTGCAATTTGTCCTAACTTAGAATTCTTTTCAAGTGAGCAGGCAAAGATGTTCTCCCCTAACCTGAACTACTCCAGTGATGAGTGTGGCAGGGGGGGGTTCAAGCAAGTCCTCCATCACTGGTTTCTCCCTACAAATTTAATTGAAGGCAGAGACCTAGGCAGGGCAGGGGAGGAAGGGGAAATCCCAGTTGGGAATGTTAGAAGTCAGAGGTTGGTCACCTACAAGCCAGCATGGTGGAGTTAGAAAAACAGTCAGTTGTCAGATCAGTGACAGATTTTATTCATGTTTCACATGGAAACCCAGGAGAAGAGGGTGACATGAAGTTAAGGCATCAAAATCCCTGAAGAGAATAACAGGCAAGAGTGATACAGAATGCCAAGTGGGAAGAAGGAAAAGAGAAACCAGAACTAGAAGAAAAAAGGGCAGTGGAGATGTGATGCCTTACAGAGCCCTGAAAGAAGACAAAGAGGAATTCAGAGATGGGAGGAGATGATTTTTAGAGCAGTGTTCTGGACAAGCTAAGGGATCAAAGGGGAGACAGGACAGGAGAATTTGGACTCAAACAAAGAGCAGCTGTTGGAGATGCTGGGACAGTATTTCTAAGAAGAGGTTTCATCTGAAGAGTGCTGTGATTTCAGTAAGTCTCCCATTATAATGATTAAAGAGAGCACAAGCACTGTTCAATTAAGACTTCATCAACAGATTTTGTGAAGGAGCAACTACAAGCTGGAGAACTAAATACAACCACAATCCCCTTGGATTTCTGTCTGTATCTTCTCTGTGGCAAGACTGTGGCCCCTTAGGTGAGGCTGTGAATCCACAACTGTGAGTCGTTCTGCACAGCAACAAAGGCAATGCACACAGTAGGCTGGCATACCCCAGGTTATCTGGAATTCCCACACAAATCCTTCTTCCCAACTGATGCTCACTTTGATCCTGATACACACCACTTTGAAAACAACTAATCCAGAGAGAACAGATTTGTACAGATCAGGTGAATGGAACACTGAAGACCATCACCCGCAAACTCAAAGCACAATGAAACACACCAGGAGCCAACATTTCTCTCCTCCAGAGGTTCCAAGTCAGGGCACAGTTACAAGAAACGTAAAGTTTAGAAGTCTCGGATGAAACAATGTGTCAGGAACATATTCCCAGTGGTAATGCCAATACTGTATCCATTCCCTAAAAGCTACTGTGGCTCACTAGACAGTCTCCAAAGAAATTAAGTATCCGAGGGATGTACTTATACTCTTCAAGACTAGCTCTTAGCAACTTGAGTGCAGTAAAGTGACAACATACTTGACACACATTAAACCAAAATTTCAGATAAATTAGAAAAATCCCCCAAACTACATCACTGCAAACTTCCCTTTCATCCCAAATATGTTTTAATCCTGGTTCAGAAGTACGTCTCAGAAGGAGGTAGGAGGTCAGTCCGCACAGTCACGCCATGTACGACTTATTCTGCAGCAGTTGTAGAGGCAGATTCATAAGCACTGGGCTTTGTCCTGACCTGAGACTGTATTCACAGTTAAAACATGTTCACCAGCAATGATTTTCACTCACTGCTGATTTACAAAACTCGTCTGAAGTCTCCAAACCCATTTTCCTACTCTGAGGTGTGACTTCCCAAACAAATCCAGCAAGATTAATTCTCCATTGCCCTGCAGCCTGTGCAGTCACTTCTGCCTGTGTACAGTGGTGGCAAGATCTGATTCTTTAGCATTTTACACACCTTCTGCACCCAAGGAGAAGGCACAAGAGTGGTGCATGACCACACTAACCATGAAGCAGCAAAAGACTTGCCCAATATGTTATTGGCTGTTTCACAACGGTGCACAATGTAAATCTCATTTTGCACATGCAGATCTCAAATCACACCTTCCCCTAAGTTTCCAAATGACTGCATTCATTGTGCAGTCAAAAGCAAGGACTTGTTTTAACCATCAAATCTCTTGTGTTTAACATATTCTTCTCCTCACTCTCCCTCCAATAACTTAAAGAGTCTGGAGTAGACAGGAGCAGCAGACACGAGCTATTACAACTTCCAACCTTGAAGGACTAGCCTGTCGCTGAAAAGCAGTGTGAAAAAGGGCACTGGGTACGTACCAGCAAGTGTAAACTTTCTTTGCTGTGTCGTGGTTATTGCGGATGTGTCTGCGCAAGCTGTTGGAGGCGTTGAACGAGCGCTCACACTGGCGACAGGGGTATCTCTTCATGGACTAGTAGAGGAACAGAAACATGTTTTAATAGCAGGGAGATGGAAGGCACTGACTGGATTCTAACATTCCCATGCTCTTCAACTGGATATGACCTCTCAGATGCAAAAAAATCCCTTACATAACATCTAATTGCACTGATAAAGATCTCTGAGACTTTGGAGTCCTATTTAGACTCAGCCCAACAGTTGGCTAATACCGGAACTGATCTTATAAAAACCAGGACTAGATAAAGCACATGCTTAATTTTACTGATTTTTAATAGGAATTGCATTAGCTGCTTCTCCTGTGGGCTCATTTCACTCCAGGACCCCCCGCAGAATGAACTCAGTGGAAGGTCCCTTCAACCCCAGAAGGCAGCAGGACCCCAATGAAGTACAAGTCCACTTACCCTTCTCTCTCCTCATAATTCAGCACAAGAAAAGGGCAAGATGTTAAAGAGCATCACACAGTCCCTCCTGCTATCCATGTATATCCACATCCCACTAATCAACTCTGCCCCATAACCAGCCTCCTCCAAAATCTTCCTACAGCCCTGCATATAACCTGCATGCAGATTTTATTCCACTTAAAATCTTCTTAGACTTGTTTAATGAACACATATATGTAGTAAACTGAAATATTTGGCCAATTTCCTACCTCTATAGAATTCAAATGAGAAAATCTAGCATTCTGACCCTGCCCCCATCGTCTCTTGGTATTTATCAATTCAGCCCTCCCCAAACCACATTAGAAGGAATCAAAGAGCATGTTCCAGATTTCCACAGCCTCTGCTCATGGCTGGTGACTCAGTATATCAAACAAGAAGTCCTGATGCTAAAATACTAAGAAATCTGGCTGCACACAACATCTTGGCCTATGTTCTGCCAGCGACAAAGATTAGCTTGACACAAGTAGGTCAAGGCAACACAAAGCCTGAGCTGGATGAAACTCCCAAAACTGAGATTTGCAGTTCTTGTAATGACAGCCCTGCACAGAGGCCTGGTGTGCAGGAGCCTGGGACTTCTCCCCAGATCCCCAGCTTAAATGTCTCATCTGAATCCTTACCCTTCCATGATTTCTCTTCATGTGGGACACATAGGTTTCCCGGTCAGGGACCCACTGTGAACATTCCTTGCAAATCCAACCACTTCTTCTCAGTCTGGACTTGGATTCGGGATTGTGTCCTTCCACCCTCATGTCCTTCCTCGTCAGAGGGGAGTGGGAAGTCCCATTGGCTACTGACAGCTCCTTTGGTGAGGCATGAACCTGGTTCCTTGAAGCCTTCTCAGATTTCTGCCGAAAGTTTGAGAGCTCCTCAGGATTTTGGGGGACTCCATGAACACCCTGGATAATAATAACAGCGGAAACACAAACAACATTTATACGTAATTCACTTACGCACATTTGTAAATAAATACTATTTATTATTTGAACAATAATTTAAGTCCCCACTGCCCAAACAATGTGTTGGTGTCTTGCTCCTGTGCGGTTTTCCATTTCTCCTGGAAGCTGGCTGTGGTGCTTTCCCAAGCAAGAGATTTTCCTAAGAAAAATGAAGCTTCTGTTTCTGTTTCCTGCATGACAACAGCAGCTCCTTGGTGCTGCCTGTTTAGCATTTTGGATGAGCCCTGGGAACTCTGGTTAAATAGGGAAGATGTAATGGAAGAGAAATGTTAATTGTCATTATTTCAAGAGCTTAAGCTCTAAAAACACAGAGCTTTGCTATTAAATGGTATTAAACACAGAGCTCTGAACTAAATGTTTGCTGGTATCTTGGGGGTTCCAAAGCTGCTTCATCTTTGCTCAGGGGAGGGAAGAGACAACCTTTAAGTTTCTTCAACCCTAGTTCCTTCAATTCTACCCCAGCTATTGCTATTTACATTTTTCACAGTTCAAAACTTAGCTCCTGCCATATAATACCAAGCATAAAGCCAGAGACCTGCCTTATAAGGAATACAGCTCCAGGCTCTTTAATTATTCAACAGGCCAAAATCCAAAGTCCCCTAAAAAGTTATTTTAACAAAGAAAATTGAACATAAAGAAAATAATCCAAAAATGAAGAGCTGTGGGAAAGCAAAAGCAAGTAAAACAGCAACATACCAAAGAAACCTCAAGAAACTCCCCTAGGAACAACAACAGTTCATCCACACAAAAGGCTAATTTAGAGGTTTAATTGTGCACAGTAATTAATAACGGGTAAAGTTTCAACACACGAAAGCCCCAGGCCTTTGGAAGTGTTTCTGTGGGTTAAACACCAAACAAAACTCCAAACACAGGGTCTCAGTTGAGAAGTCTGTGTGTTTTGCACCTGATCCAGCTGATGGCCACAGAAGCTTTTCATGCTCCAGGGCACTGCCAGATACTCCGGAACACAGACACGCCCCTTTTCTCCCCATCTGGAAATCTCCAGAGTGTTTTAGTGCCCATTACTGCATTGTTGCACCACTGGGGGAAAATAAACTAGGAGCATGGTAAAATGAAGCCTTCAATTACCACCTCAAAGACCTGCTGATGGCCAAACAGCCTCGTGGTTAACAGGCAGAAGTTTTGTGGTAGAGATCTCGGGATGCTCCTGCACCCTGAGGGTGGGATCTGCAAACGAACCACAAGTTGTGTACCTCAACTCCAGCCTTTCAGCACTGGGGTTGAATGCCTCTTTGAAGGTCCCAGCCTTAATCTCAACTCTATAATGCAAGGAGATTAGCAATCATGGACTTCAGAGGAGGGCTACAAATTGTAATTCATTACTGCAGGCAAAGCGCTTCCAGATTTGCAAGTTAAAGGCATGGGGGAGAAAGCAAAGATTTTGAATGGGTTTTGCTTTCAGGAGTGAGCTAATGAATCTTCTTGCTTTTTCAGTAAGTATAAACAAAATAAAGTCACTGATGAAAGAAAAATATGTCCTTTTTTATCCTGATCAAAGAGAAAGAAGACTTTGCAAGCTCTTCCTTCAGAATGCCACCAAGAACTCTTTGGAGAGGACTTCCATGGCAGTGTTGTTAGACATTGTACATAGAATCATACTGAGTTAGATAACAGAAAAATGTGGCACTTGTACATTTATAGGATAATCAGATCTGCAAGGCTGGTACCTCCAGGGCAGTCATTTCTGCCTCTGTCACTCCTCTCCTGCAGGCTGGTGTGGTTCAGAGCAGCCAAGGACTGAGGATGTTAAATGCCATGTAACCCCTCTCTGAGGCAGCTGCAAAGGGGCCAAAGCTCTCCAGGTGAGCATCCAAAAGAGGCAGATTCAGCTTGCACTATACAAATGGATTAACACTGTGGGCAGAGAATAATTCTCCCTGTCTGCCAGCCAAAGATAATGCTGCCACCTTAATTTAATCCCTTCTCTGGGTTTAAGAGGTTGTGGACTCCCCATCCCTGGAAGTGTCCAAGGCCAGGTTGGATGAGGCTTGGAGCAACCTGGTCTAGTGGAAGGTGTCCCTGCCCATGACAGGGGGTGTTACAAGATGAGATTTGAGGTCCCTTCCAACCCAAACCATCTTGTGATAAACAAGCCTTTGTCATACAGTTAAAATACATCTAGATGAGAGGAACTGCCTGCATTAATATGAACTAACACAAACCACTCCACTGAGTGGTTTCTGGATCCTGTAAATCACCGTAGTCTGTTTTTCCACTAATATATTCCTCAAGAACCCTCCACTTCTTGAAGCAATTTTCTGACATGGTTGATGTAAACTCAAAGAATAGGATCTTGCACTATTGGGGGGGGAGTTACCTACCTTAACATGCTGCATTAGCTGCTGTTTCTGCATATACACCAGCTGACACTGTGGGCACTTAAACACTCCCACTAACAACTTGCTGGTGTTCTGCTGGAAGTGCTCCTGAAGCAGCTTCTTCTTGTTAAAGACTGTCTCACAAGAACATTTGTAGATCACCCTGAAACAATTAAAGAAAGTAAATTCAATCTCTCTTCCTTAAGACGACAGTGGAACTTAGCAACTCCAGAAAGGGATGGGCTTCTGAGGAGGGCTGTGCTCTCCGTGTATTGTCAAGACACACCCACTTGGGTAAACTGAACCAGTAACTCGACTGGGAAGAACAACAAAATGCCTCAGGCACATACCAAAGCTTGCTAAAAATAAGTTTACTTCTGTGCATATGCATAACTCTGTGTGTGTGTGTGTGTGTGTGAGCACAGACAGATGGGAGCAAACCCAAAGTATTCCAGCTGGCTACACACTGCTCTCAATCCCACCCTTCCATAGTTCCTCCCTTAAAACATGCATTTTTGGCACTAGCTCAAGCCTTGGATGGAAAAGCTATAGAGTAGAAAAATCACAAGGTTTCTGTCTAGTGATTTTTGGGGGCAATGCTCCATGGGGAAACTCTCCTCTTCGAGTGCCAGATGCAGCAGTTGCCCTGGAGCCATCTACCATGAGGTGCCACTGTGGGTCCTGCTGGACAAAGATGTGACAATTAAGTTCTTTTTATGGACGTTCAGCTCTTCCCAGCCCAAACTCCTCTCTTCCTGCCCAGGAGACTGTGTTTGTATCAAGGAGAGCATGCTCTGGCTCAGAACAGACAAAGCAGCAGCTGATCTTATATAAGTATGGAAACCAAAACCAGAAAAAAGACTGGGAGGGAAGGGGGGAATCCTGGAGCTACCCAGCAAAGGAGAAGAGATAAAGCCAAACCACTTACTGAGTAGTCTTGTGAGGTTCTGCTGGGTGCTGGCTGGCCATGTGAGCCACGGTGCTGTCAGCTGACTTGAAGGCCTTGGGGCAGAAAGAACACTTGTGGAAGACTTCGCAGTGTTTCTCGTGGATGTGCACTTTGAGCATGGCGAGGGTCATGAAGACAACTCCACAATGGATGCACCTGTGGGAGGCATGGAAAAGAGCTGAGTTACAGCTTCCATCACACAAGGAAAGGATCAGGAAACAAGGACTAGGTGGTGGCAGGTCCTTGGTTGGTTTCTTACATATTAACGTGGAAGAGTCAAGGAGGAATATGATGCAAGAATTCTGGGCAGAACTCACAACCCCATGTTAAGAAACAAGCAAACAAGATCTACAAAAGAAACCTTCAGAGACTAGAACAACCCCAAAAATAAGGAAGATGTGGTTGAGCAGAATGTCAGCCCTGTATCTGTGAAAGCCAATTCCAGCACAGGTACAAATGAAGGATTACAGTAAAAGTACCTGGTGAGATCTTCAGGTAGCAATAAGCAGCACAAATACCAGCTAGTCCCCAGTATAAAATAAAAAGAGAAAGAATATTCAGCTACGAAAACATCAATTGCTTCTCATGTCACCAAGCTCTAGAATATCACAACAGCAACAGCAAAGATACTGAAAACAGCAACAGAAACACCCAAGAAACTGATTAAGATCATTAAAATCATTAAGATATAGGTGCTGCCTAGAAAGTGCTTGTCTGGGAGAGCTGGGTGGGTGCTCTGGGAGGAGAGAGAGAGAGGGGAGCAGAGGTTGCACGTTGAGTCACAAGATTCTTCTTGGCAGCTGGAAACATGGCCAAGAGGAGTGCAGAGCCACCCTGCTGGTCCCAGCCTGCCTCTCCTCCCAACAGGTACCTGCAACAGGTCTTGCCTTATACTCCCACAAGATGGCAACAATCAGCAGCCTTACTGTGTTTAATACTCAACCCGAGATCTGCCTGCCACGCTCCAACACTCCAAGGGCACATGAGGGTGCAGACACCTGCCCTCATCTGCCTCAGGAACACCAGTCACAGGGTTTATTCATCTCATAGGTGCAGCTCTGCTGACCTGGGACCAGAATAGTCTCTCCTAAGAAGATTCCACGACAATGACAACAGTGTATACCTGCTTAAGCTAGCACTGCATGTGCTCCGTTAGAGCAGAGGAGCTCAGCTGGGCAGTTCAGGGATAGTGGGATGCATGAGACACGCAGGGGATAATCCCCTCCTCATAAATACCTTTTTTCCTCTGCTCTGAGGGCTGTGTTTGCCCATGGTGCTGTCAGGTCTGTGTTTGGTGCAGATGGACCCCAGCTATCACATAACTGGAGCAGCTCCAAGCCCATATCAAAAACAAACAAGCCGCTGGAACATCCTTCCCTCCGAACCAGCCTCCCAACAGTGTTTAGGAAACAAGCCCAAGCTTTGAAGTTACACTTCAAAAGATCATTAGGCAGAAGCCAGCCTGAAAGGAGCCAAACCCTCTCCCCTCCACTTTAAGAAAACACAGAAATGCTGTTTTCTTAGTGTTTGAGAGGGAAGCGGTGACAGAAGCCAGTGTCATCTTTGGGGGAGCATGAAAACATTCTGATGGGGCAGCTCTGCCTTCAAGCCCGATCCTCATCCATGTGAGACAAGGAGAGAGAGAGACTTTCTAGTACAGTAACACTAGGAACCACGTTATCGTGGAAAAATAATTCCCCAAGCATAAATGGAGGAACAAATGCTAATCCTGGCAGTAAGGAATAGCTGGTACATCCGGGAATATCCAACGGGCTCCTTCCACAAACACTCCCTGAACTAGCAGGAGATGGTTCTGTATTACGCTTGGTTTTGGGAAGTACTTCATTAAGAATGAGGGATGAAATAAGCACTAACTCAGGGTCAAATGATCACAAGTTAATTTAATTTACAGTAAATTTAAGCTTAAACAACAGCCACTTAGTAATTAAGAAGCCCAGTGCCAGAAGGACAAAGTTTGATAAAGTAAACTAATTAGCTGAACAAAGTGGATGGAGGATGTCAAGAGGTTTGCCGCGTAATTCCTGCAAATTGCAAATTCTGCTATCATCCCCAGCACTCCCAGATCCCTCAGGGCAAGGAGGGGTGGCTAAAAGTCTTGGAAAGCATCCTGTGAGAGGAGATAAAGCTACAAGATGCTGTCTTAACCCTCTGAACACTTCCTATGCTGTCACCTTCCAGCCCCTCAACTCTCCAAATGGCACCAAAGCAGGTAAATGAGTTCCAGATCAGTGGGGACAGCTGGAAGGGGCTTGGAAAAGGTGGGGAAGTGACACTTAGAGCCAAGAGGAAAGGAGCATTTAGGACAGACTTGTTGGGTTTCATTTTTAACTACAGAAGCCCGTTCTCATTTTCACTGCAATCATTAGCCGTGACTCAACCCCAAAACAAACAACCATCCCAAATTTAATTGAATGCACTGGGGTATTGGCAGAAAAGGAGAGAGAATAAGGGCTTATCACAAAACCCAAACCAAACTGATGCACCAGAAATTCAAGAGAAATAGGGATATAAAGAGAAGCAACAAAAGTTGAGCTGATCCTGGGAGGGATTTACAGAATTCCTCAGCTTTTCAGCTCTGCAAGTAACAAAAGTGAAAGGAAAGAAGTAAAGTCACTCGGTGACCACAGGACAGATACCACAGTTTATCTAGATACGGTTCTGCAACCAAAACGTCTCTCTTCTGATTTCAACAATGCCAGTGGCATCAACCTTGCAGCAGAGACAGGCAGGGTAATGAGGATGGCACAGCCACAAGTTCACCTGTCTAGTGGACTCAGTTTTCCCAGATGAGCTTGAGCAGACGTGAATTAGAGGAGAAGTTAAAGAAATTTAGCTTCTAGAGAAGCTGGGTAAAGCTAAAAAAGTCCACAAGTATCATTTGTGAACTCTGCCTTGGTTTAGATCTTCATTAATGTCCCTGGCACAGAGATCAGGTATCTGCTAAGTGCATCTGTAGACAGATGGAAGCTCTTGTTGCTGGATTCCCAGGTGCCACTGTAATTCCCAAAACTGCACCAAACTCATGGATAATTTTCTACACCATTCCCAATTTTCCATCTCAGGGAAAATATTTTTTCTCCAGCTTTCCTCCTTCCCAGATTAACTCATTTTCAAACAGCTCCAGTGTCACAGCCATTTACTTTGTGATGGAATTAATTCTCTGTTGTGGGCTGGGCCTCCTCAAATCACATCCCACATTAAAAAACCTTATCTGTATATAATTAAACTCAGAATTGGTTTGTTATGTGCCTCTTGTCTTCACGGTTGAAAGAAAAAGCCCCTAAAAACCCCAATGTGATTTCAGAGTAAACCACACAGTGGAGGCTTCCTGAATTTGCAGACATCTTAAAAGAACAGCTCCAAGGGCAGAAATTGCCCTGTTCATTTGAAATCTTAAAGTATTTAAAGGCAATCAAGAGAAAAAACAGAACTTTAAAGAAACTCAAAAGATCTCAATCTCATCTCCCAAGCAAATCCTCATGTGTGAAGAGCTGTGCTGCAGCTGGGGTGATCTCAACATGCCAAAGAGGGAAGGCTTGTAGGGAAAAGTAACATATTAGAGCAAACAATTTGGTTGGAGAAAAGACACTGCACCATATCCAGGACTTTGGGAGCCTTCCTCTACCTGTCTCAGCTCATGAGAAGTGTCTGGAGAGTTGCAGGGGCATAGAAGGAAATAATCTCAGTCCTTGCCATGAAGGCATACATCTTCAGTCCTTACAACAGACATAAATATAAATTCAAGCCTTAAGGAGATTTAGAGGATTAAGATCTGCAATCTTTTTGCTGTAAATACCAATCCTGAGACAGCCGACTGCAACTTGAATTCCATACAAGTGCCTTTCAGCTCAGAGATGCCACAAAATAACTTCTGCTCTCAGAAACCTCCCTGAAATCCAGTTAGTGATTTCCCACTTCAAATGTTTTTTGTCATGCAGAAAACCACATCAGGCCCAGGCTACATCCCCTTTCATTAGAATCACAGAATGGTCTGGGTTGCAAGGGACCTTAAAACTCATCTTGTTCCAATCCCCTTGCCATGGCCAGGGATACCTCCCACTAGACCAGGTTCCTCCAAGCCCTGTCCAACCTGGCCTTGGACACTTCCAGAGATGGGTGTCTTGGTTTTGGCCGGAATAGAGTTAATTTATTCTCAGTAGCTGGTACAGTGCTGTGTTGTGGATTCAAAATGAGAATAATGTTGATAACACACTGATGTTTTGGTTTTTGCTAAGTCGTGTTTATCCCATGTCAGGATGTGAGTCTCCTGCTCTGCCAGTGAGAAGGGACACAAAGAAACCGTGAGGGAGCAGAGCCGGGACAGGAGCAGCCACAACTTCACCACCACTACCACCACTTTCCAAAAACATAAGTTCCAGCTCGGCAGAGGCCCTGTGGGGCTGCACACACCTGAAGCCGACTTTGCGGGAGTAGTGCAGGCAGTTCTCCTTGACGTGGGTTTGGAAGTAGGCCGAGCGGCACACGGCCCCGCACTCCGGGCAGCAGTACGGAGACTTGTGCGCGTGGATCCTCTGGTGGGCACAGAAACTGCACTGGTTGGGCAGCATCATCTGGCACACTAGACACGTCTGAGGAGAGAAAGGTTATATTAGCTGTATTCTCTACTTGGGGGCTTTTCCCCCCAGCCCCAAATTCACCCTAGAAAACTTTCAGGTTTAGAGGAGGCTCCAGCACATTCCCTCAGCAGCAGCATTAACTCTACAAAGTCTTTGGCTACTCTCCTTATCATCTTTCACAACAACCTCCACAGTTAGCCATTCCCAGTAACAGTATTCATGTTTAAACCATGCCCTCTGTGGTTTATTTCCTTTTTTTTCCCCATCAAAAAGGAAAATAAAATCTTTCACCTCTGAGCTCTGATGACATTCCACTTGCTCAGCACTTTCATTTCCGCATTAAGAGAATTTCTTGACTTGAGGAGGAGAGCACTTTTCTCAACAAGCCCTCACACTGCATCAAAACAGCTCAAAAAAGCAGAAAAACTCCATTACAGCCCGACTCCAAACCCTTGCTGCTGAAGGCAGTGCAGTCCCAATGTGCTCCTTTCCCACCAAAACCACTGCTGTGTCTCTTGCAAAATTTCTTTGGATCAGATGAAATCAGAACTTTCAAAGACCACAAACTATGTGTGCTTCCCTTACAGAAACTTCTTGATGATTAGAAATGATGCAAAGACTCTTTCTCTCCCTGTTTCATCCTTTATGAAATCCACTTTTCCCCACATATTTACTATCAAAACTATTTTGCAGAAGCATTGTTTACTTGACATGTAAAGTTTTTTATGTGGATGTATCATCCCACTTTCATCAGCTGTCAAATCTCTGCTCCCTTTCACGAGTGTCTTGACTCTCTGTACTCCTTCAAAGCCCAGGAGCAGCTATCATCCTCTGCAGGACGCACATTACTGGATGCCTGAGTGGGATTAGACACTAGCCCAACCTGAGCCCTCCAGGAGCTCAATCACTCTTCAGACATTAATAATCCCGCACAAAATCACTCCTCTAGCTTCAGAATGAACTACAGCAAGCAGCTAATTATGGATTAAGATATCAGGTAATTTAACTAAATAATTTCTGTGGACTTCGCTGCTGGCAGCCAGGGCAGAAACCCAGGACAGAAGTCCTGAAATCTGACTGAGAAATAAAATGACATTAATGGCCTTTTCTGTATCACTGCGATTTCATACAGCATCTCTGTGATGCCCCACTACATAACATTCATCAGGGAACTGTCAAAATCACTGCAGGTAAGAGAAAGCATCACTTATAATAAAACGCAAAGCTATGACAAACCTGAAAGGTTCATGGGGCAGAAGGGAATTATTGAAGGTGGAAACTGAAATTGCCAAATGCATCAAAAGCTACAGACACATGATCTGGGATGTGTTGCAAACTTAAGTTTAGAGAAGAAAAGCCTTCCCCAGGAGGGAGAGAAATGAGTGGAAGAAACGTGGTAGGACCCCCATGCACAAACCCAAATGCAATTCAAGGAAACTCAAGAGCATTTCAAATGCTGCAGAAGTCCCCTAATTTCAGCAAAGAAAAACAGTGCTACTGAGCCATGGGAATGGGAGAATAGGAAATAGAAAAGTCTCCAGGACCTCTCTGTGAGGAGCTGAGCAGGACCTCCAACACACTCTCAAATCCCCAAGTAAGAACTACAGGAAGAAATTAATGTTTGGGGCAGTTTTATTGTTTTATGGTATTTTTTCTAACTGGCTTGAGATTCATAATGGAAAATTTATCTCCTTGGTGCTGTTAAAACAGGGCTCCTCTCGCTGTGATCCCAACTAGTGTTTAAGGCGGACTCAGTACAACCACAATCTGAAAGCACGTTTGCCCTTGTAGCTCAGCAAGAAACATTCTCCATATCCTGCCTTGTCAAAGCCAATTCAGTTTCGATTTTAAGTCAGTTTGAGGCTCACCTCTTCCTCTCCAGCATGTCATACCCACTGCTCCCAAAATCAATCAGCACACGTTAAAAACTTGAATTTTCACTGCTCTGCATGTGCTCGTGCTGGATCTAAAATATGCCAAAACCAGTATTTGATGAGCTCCAGCATGGGCTCTGTTGCCTGGGGATGTGCAGAGGAGCAGTGAGGAGGAAAGGCTCTTCAGGGACCAAAAATATGCTAATGCAGGGCTGAAGAGTTTGAGGAGTGCTACAAGAGGCATCAAAACTGTGGTTACCTCCTTGAGGCTTGGCAGGAAGCTGCCAGAGAGTGCAGACACACGATAGGGGAACAAAAAGCAAGACTTGGTGAGGATAAGGCTAAATGAATTCATTGCTCCTGCAGATGCCAGGGAAGGAGCTGGAAGGATTCCCATGCTGACACCACACTCTGCAGGGGGACAAAAACCAGCCCAACCCTCTGAGCTCGGATTGTTTCATGGAAGAATCAAGAAGTTAGGGAGTAAACAGACAAAACGAAGAGCAATGAGTCACAAGGATGTATTAGTAAGAATAAGGAAAATTGTCATCCTTAGGCAGCATTAATTCTGGACTTGGGAAAAGTCAAGGCAGCTTTGTCTTTCTGGCCTTACGGAGCCATCAGGGCTCTCCAGAGGAGTCAGTAACCATGTAGGTGAGGAAGATCTGAGCCACAACAGGTTCAGGTTACCTGGATTTCCAAAACAGTTTTGCATCATCCTTCACTGAAGGATTTTGAGGAAAGTAAGCTGCCATTAAACTTAAAATTCTGAGGGAACTAAGCTAAGAGAAGAAGGTTTTTGCTTGGGTAAGTAAGTAATAAGAAGAAAGGAATGTCCATTGACAGAGGAAGGTCCTAGGAAGTCCTGCTGGGATTTGGGCTCTTCAAAATAACCTCAAAGTATCTGGGAAAGCGAAACAGTAAAGCTTGATGATTAATTCTACCGCAACCAAAACCAGCACCCTGACCCAGTAACTCAGCAATTTACAGATAAGGGCTGACAACGAGGGCTGCAAAAAGAATATGCAGGACTGAGTGACCAGGTAATAAAATGAATCAACCGAGGAATAAAGTAGAGCTTGAAGAAGGTTTCAGGAAGAGAAGAAATTATAACTGGTATCTTTGTGCTCACTCTCATCCTTTTCCCAAGGAAGACACAAGGCCAGAAACCTGCCCAGGGGGAATCACAGGAGGCTCTGCTCACCCGTTTGACACTGGAACCCAACTTGCAGTGGTGTGTGGGCTTCCCCACCAAAGGCTTCCTCTTGGAGACAGTGTTTTTTACTTTTGCAACTCTTCTGTTTTGTAGGAGAAACTGTAACTTAGTTCCAGATGTCACATTTTTATCTCTCTCCTAGTTTTCCATGACTTTTCAAAGAAGTCTGGCAGCAATTTGAGACATTCATTAGTCAGTTATTTCTAAAGCATGTTACCAGGATAGGATTTTGAGTTGTGTAATGTCTGTGTTTTTCATATACTCCCATAGCCTACGCTTTAATCAAGAGTTATTTATTACAAGTTTTCTTTAATTCCGGTTTGCCTGCCACATTTCATTTGGGCTTTTCTTCAACAAGTCACATTCACACACACACGAATGCTCAGAAGTTCAGCCGTTTTGGAATACTTGAGTTGATTCCCATTTTTACTTATTAGCTTCTTCAGAAGCAGAAAAAAATTAAATATTCACTAAAATAGAGTGAAGGTTGAAAAAATATACTACTCAGAAAAAGTTTGTCTATTAAACCCAACCCTGGGGCCACAGAGGTGTTTGCAAATCAGGGAGTGTATAGTTAACACACGGTTTTGCTCTGGAAGGTACCTGTGAAAAGGGAACTGGTTTTGGCTCAAGCAGAGAAATGTTACATCAGTTTTAGTCTCATTGCTTTACAGATTTAAGTGATAGTGATGAAGCTCATGTCCACTTAAGAGCTGCCCCCAGAATACAAGGGTCCTCCTTGATATGATCGTCACAGAGTTCCAGTTAAAAACACTTGGGCACCAACCCTATGGCACAGGACTAGGGTTAGGAAAGAAGAGAAGAGTCATAAGCCAAATGATCTCTAAATAAAAAATAAAACAACTAAGGTCTCAGAGCGAAACAGTCAGAAGGGAACAGAAATCATATTTGCAGAATGTTAGCCTTTTTTAAAGAGTGCTTGTCCTTTACATATTCAAACCAAAAATCCCCTACCAGCGGTGCCCCAAAGCCCCAGTTCTTCCCAAATCCAGCCTTTTGTGAGCTTTAATTTTTCTACTTCAGGCAGAGCTGCAGGGACAGCCAGGGGATCACAGACAGAGATTAGCAGGATCCTCCTGCTGTAAAAAAAAAAAATGACCAATTACTACTTAAAGCTAACCTTTAAGTTCACCTGAGTTCTCCTTTACAGCCTGGCTGGGACCAGAGGCAGCAGCCTACACCCCTCAGCAGAGCTACTCCAGCAGTGGTGATGTGCTGGCTCTGGCAGCACAGCTGGGCCCAACACCTTTCCCTCTGCCCCTTCATGCTCTCTTCTTGCATCCCAGCTGGATGACTGTGTGCTGGGCCACGCTACAGCCAAGAGCCAGATCCGTGGAGGATGATTTTGACTGATTTCAATCATCCTGCTGACAGCACTGCTACACAATATTTTACCAGTGTGAGGAGAAGCAGCAAGCAAAGAATTTCTTTTGCTGTCACTGTGATAACTGAACTACGCTCCTGGCCAGGCTCTCTCTAGATGAATAGGCATCACTGCATTAACATGTTAATTTATAGATGAAAAATAACCCTACAATAGAAACTCAAGATTATTAATTTGAGAAGAAAAACTCAGAACCCAACTGTTACCCTAAAATCAATGCGTTCAAGCTTCAGTGACAGAATACAGGTCAAATCCAGTCCTAACACAGAGGTTTTATCCTAATAAACACTCTTAATAGCAGATACTGATATTTCCTTGGCTATAGTTATCTATTTTGTCAGCCTAAGGCACCAATGCCCTGAGGGAGTCTGCTTGACCTTCAGCCCAAGGACATGACCACAACACACCCTTTAATCCCGAACTCCCATCCATCTTCTCATCTGATACCTTCAGCTCACTCCCCCTCATATCTGTTCATCCTCAGCCTCATCATTGCATCCCACCTCCTCCCATCGACCTTGTTCTCCCTTATTTGTATCCCTGAACCTCACTAAATTCCCAACACTCCCAAATCCAGTGTCCTCCTCAGACCTTCACCAAGACCTACTCCTACACACATCTAAATCATCCCAACACACCAGGATGTTTAAGCCTCAAAAAGGCACTCAATTAAAACCTCATCCCTGGAAACTAAGGCTGTTCAAAAACACAAAATCCATTTTTGTGTACATGGAAAAATCCCTGGCTAAAACACCAGTAAATCTAGAAACTCAACAGCTTTAGGAAACAAAGTGGAATTGCAATGGCAAAAGCCACCAGCATCACAGATTTTAAGACAATGTTGCATCAAATCAGCTTAATTCTGAATTTGCTCAGTCTGTAGTTCGTTTCTCTTTATGATCTCAGCTGTAATTTCAAGAATTTCAGTTTCCACATCGTTTCTTTCTGACCCACTGTGCTGGGTTTACGTGGCAAGGTTTTGGCAGTGGGGGGTGCAGGGGTGGCCTCTGTGAGAAGACACCCAAAGCTGCCTCCAGGTCGGACAGAGTCAGCTCCATGATGGACTTGTGGCTGGCCAAGGCTGAGCCCTTCAACAGCACCTCTGGGATAAAACACTTAGGAAGGGGTAAAAGATGCTGTGCAGCAGCTGGGAGAGAGGAGTGGGAAGATGTGAGAGAAACAGCCCAGGTGCCAGAGCAGAGATTCCCCTGCAAAACACCATGAATCCATGTTACGCAGGTTGTGCCACTCTGACTCATGTAGAACCACAGAGGGACTGCAGCACCCTGAAGGAGCTGCAGCCCTCTGAGAGAGTCCATGGAGCAGGTTTTCTGGCAGGACCTAGGGCCCCATGGGGAACCCACACTGCTTCAGCCTGTGCCTGAAAGGCTGCACCCCATGGAAAGGATCCATTCCAGAGCAGATCCTGAAGAACTGCAGCCTGTGGAAAGGACTCACACTGCAGCTCTTGGTGAAGGACTGTCTCCCATGGGAAGAACTCCACAATGGAGCAGGGGAAGAGTGTGGAAGAAGGCTGGGTGGGTACCTGGTTCCAACCAGAATTCTGAACTCCCACTTGCTAAAACTCTCATATATTGGATTAAATGAGTCTTCACATCCCCACTTTCAAGTCACCAGTATGACCCCACAGGCACACACTCCCTCCCTTTTCTCATGATGGCAACATTAAAGGTCTCTGCTCTTCCCTCCACCCTGCAGGGATGATTCCTGTCAGTCAGGGGTGATGCTCATCTCGCAGCCTCCGGTTCTGTCTCTTTCTTCTCACCTTGCACTTCTCAGTGCCTTGCATCCCATCAAAGACAGCACCATAGGTGTTCAAACACCAGCTTTGCTGTGATCTTCACCAATCACTTTGCTTTTTCAGTGATTCCCTTCTTACTTGACCCATCACTTACTTGCTCCTGCTCCAGAAGGAAGATACACAGTAAATGCCTCCACTCATCCTTTCCAACAGCCTCTCCCAGGACCAATTCTTACCAGTAGGTTCTTGCTTCCTGGGATTTCATGACTGGTTTATGCTAAGCCAATGAGTTCCTCCACCCAGTGAGCAGTCACAGAAGGGCTGAGGTTGGAAAGGACTTCCAGAGATCATGTGGCCATCCAACACCCCTGTTCAAGCAGGGCCATGTAGAGCTGATTGCACAGAACGTGACTAGGTGGCTTTTGAACACCCTCCAAGGATAGAGACTCCACAATCTCCTAGGGCAATTTGTGCCAGCACCAAGGCTGCCTTTGCCCTTCACACCTTCAGTGTGCTCTTCCTTGCTGGTATGAGGTCCAGCTGAGCACCTCTCACTGGCTTCTCTGTTGGAATCACTTGGCTCAGGACATGATCATCACAGCTGCCCAGGAACCTCCTGGGCTGTTGACATCCTGCCATGCTGTCCCACTAACACAGATGAGGGTAGCTGATGTCCCCCATGGACCACAGTCTGTGAATGTGAGGTCTGTAGGTAGCCTCATCCACTGTTCTTTCAGGCCAGGTGGCCTGCAGCACACACCCACTACAATGTCACCCATATCTTCAATCCCAATCCAGAAGCTCTCAGCTGGCTGTTCGCCCATCCCCAGGCAGGGCTCCAGGCACTCCAGCTGCTGCCTTGCATACAGGACAACCCCTCCTTCCTTGTCTTCCTGGCCTGTCTTTCCCAAAGAGCCTGTGTCCCTCCATCACAACACTCCAGTCATGCAACACACCCCATCACTTCCCTCGATGGCAACGCAACCAGAGTCCTGAGACAGCACACAGGTCATGGAATGGTTTGGGTTGGAAGGGACTTTAAAGACCATCTTATTCCACCCCCTGCCATGGGCAGGGTCACCTTTCACTAGACCAGGTTGCTCCAGGCCTGGCCTTGAACACTTCTAGGGGTGGGGCAGCCACAACATCTCTGGTTCTCTAGTTCTTTGTGTTTATTCCCCACGGCGTGTGCATCAGCATTAGACACTTGAGAGGCAGGACTGAGCAGACCACCACCACCACCGGGGCTCTCATGGCCCTGCCTGTCACCCCCAGAGCTCTGCAATCACTTTTGATACTCTCCAGGTTGTCTGGGGCAGCACCATTGGTGACCCCATGGAAAAAGAATGCGGGAGCAGGATTCTTCCTGTTAATGCCAGCAGACACCAGCTTCCAGCCTCAGTTCCCATCCTCCCTGAGACAGCCTCTGTTCCAGTTGTTCCCTCCTCCTTGCTCTCAGACATGTCCTGGCCCCCAGTTCACATCCCTGCTCTTCTCCTCTTCCCCCAGCTGCTCCCAGTCCCCAGGGGCTGCAGGAGCACCAGGGCCATGCAGGCAGGCGTGGGTGGGGGAGGAGAGGGTGGGATTGTTGCCTCGTGGCAACAGATCACACACTGATTTAAGCAGACCATGGAGCCGCACCCCGGCTTTTCTTCCTCCCCAGCCTCTCCTCCTCCTCACCCCATGCTCTGGTGTGGCCTCAGGGTGCAGGCTCTGCTCTCCTGCCACTCATCTCTTTGTCTGTGCTCCCAGAGATCCTTGCCTGGAGCTCCGTTCCCCCAACGTGCTTTCAATCATAACATCTTCCATCCCTTTGCTTCTACAAAATCCACTGGGAAAATTTCCATATAAAACAAAATCTATCCTTGCTCGTACCTAAGGACTCCATTAATCACCCTTGGTTTGGGAGAGGGAGAAAGCAGTGTGCTTTATGGGCCAAGGGAATTTTTTGTTGATTTTCAACTCTCTTATTTTCTAAATTAAAACATGAACTTGGGGGGGGGGGGGAAGGAAGAGAAAAATAGCAAAAATACAGCTGCTGCCTTTCTTTTTTGCTGCTGGGAAATTACCAGGGCAGCATGTGGTCCTACTAGCTACTGTCAGGTTTTAGCCAATAAATAATAAAGCATTGATTTAAGAGGGGAAAGGAAGAAGAAAAAGAAAAGGCAGCAATAAAATTGCTTTTAAATAACTCCAGTGTAGGTGGTGTGTAAACAGGATACGTCATAACTCATTGAAAAATTCTTACTGGACAAAAAAAAGAGAGAAAAGAACACGTAAAAAAGTAGGGAGAACAAAACCACAAAGGTTCAGGAAAATTCAGAGGTCCTTAGTTTATATTTTGTACTTTATTTGAGTTCTTAGCTACTTCGGTGGATTTTGGGTGGCCAAGGTAAAAAAGAAAGGGGGGGGGAAAGAATTAAACATCTCTGGTTACCAGTAGATGGACAATTATGCCCAAGAGGGTCAGGAAGTACTTTGAATTCTTGCACATGTTATTGTGCACTGGTCTGTCCTTGCCCAGAAAACAAATAGGCTCCGTCTCAAAACCAGTTTGTGTCTTTTGTTCCACTACTTCTGCTGCAAACCTCTTCCAGAATTCACTCCTCTGATGATTACAGACTGTCCTCTAATTTTCAGTGTAAATCTATTTCAGTGTGTTCTTGCATCATTGCTGCCCCTAAATTTAAAAGCTCCTTTCTACAAACACCACACTAGATACAGGGCAAGAGTGGATACAGAGGACAAAAAGCACATCCAAAATACAGGCACCAGGACCTGCATGGGCTTTGTTCCCTTCCTGTAATTTGAGCCCTGAAAATGCTAAAAAAACCCTGCCCGATGCTGATGAACTGCCCAGGGCAATCCCTGAGAGTACAGGAAGTGCTTTTTTTTTGGCAGATTTAGTTTCTGATGGAAAAAAAGTGCCACTACCCTTACCTTAATCCTTTGTCTGCTTCAGTGCTGAAGGAGACCCACTCTCACTTACCAGGTCTTTGCCAAGCAAAACTCATAATGGGTTTTTCATTTCCCCACAAGAGATCATCTTTCCATTTCTCTGCTCGTTCTTCCTTCGTTTATTCCTCTCTATCCTGATAAACACAAACAGTACACTCCTCTCCATCTCAAGGGAAGCAAGAGGGAGCATTACCACAGCCCTGCCTGGTGCTGCAGGTTGACTTAAATCCCCTGCACAACTGTCACCTCGGTCATTCAGGGACTTCTCATGACCAAACATCCTGCTTTTGGTTGCTTTTCATCCCATTCATACTCAATCTTCAAGATCACCTAGGTCCTCCTGTAAAATATCCCCAATTTTCCATGACTTCTTACTTTGTTGGTTTGGTTCAGCAAATTTTTCTACACATTCAGCCTCCAAGGTCCTTAACACAAACTTTAACTGCAGAGGTACCTCAAGCCATTCCTCAGATCTCACAAGAATCTGATCCCAGTTGCAGTTATTTCCCACATTTTATCTGATTCTGCTCCAACCTCCTAATCCAACTTCTTCAGTACATCCATTGCCCACGTAGCACTCTAACAACCACCTCATTGAACATCAAGAAGATGAGGATCTACTCATTTCTCTACTCCAGAAATATGTGTGTATCAGATTAATTTGGCATAAACTACAGCTATTTAAATATCTTTTCTCCCCCCCACAAAATATCTTGCTCTAGAACACACCACCACTATATCAGACCAAACAGACCTGAAGTTACATGAAACATCTGCTATCACCTTTTGAACATCTGTATGAGCATAAAGCCTACATGCAGCACAGCTTCTGGTTTGAACAAAATCCAACCTACCAGCTATTCAAATTCCCATGCTGCTTCCTTCCTGCAGTTCAGCCATGGAAAAGCTGTACCTGGGTCCCATCGAGCACCTCAATTCACAAGCTTGCAAAAACTGCAGAACTGGCCTCACTAGTTGCCAAAAAAAGGCAAAGTCACTGTGATCCATTATGGTGACCCACTCAAAACATCCACGCAGTAAATCCAGTTCTTTCTGTTTCTGAAGTGGGTTATTCCAGTCTGTATCCTCCCTGTAAGATGCAGAGATCCCACCTCCATGTTTGGCTGGGAGGAACTGCCCTCATCCTACACATATTCTTCACCAAGGAAGCTAGGTAGGATTGCCCTGCTGTACTGTGAGCAACTGCAATCATGTACATGTTTAAAATACAACATTAAGGTCAAGCTCTCAATCATTTTTCTAAAGGTCTTTCCACTCCACCTTCTCAACCACAGCATCATCCCCCTCTCTTCCTCTCATGCTCTAAATCTTCTCCTTTCCCTGCTGTCCAGACCACATTCCTATCTTTCTTCCTTTCTGCAACACAACTGTGACCCAGCCATGTCATTCTCATTTTGGCCACACCTGGGAAAGTCATTTACCTGTTATCTGTCCTATTAAGGTGGGATTTACCCAAGACCATGCAGAAATGTAAACCCAAGTATTTCCCAAGCCACCAACTGGGACAAAGAGAAAACCCAACAATCCCCTTTTAAACAGCTCCAGGCAACATGAAAACATCAAAGTAATTCACAAAGTCATGGTAAGAAATTCCAATTAAAGTGAGAAGTCTTAAGTATCAGCACAGGATAAGTTTTCTCACAGAGCAGAGCCAGCTTAGGTTGGCTTCCCTCTCTCCAATCCAATCATTCCAGTCTTACCACAGTGTGCTTGTCCTTCAGCTTCTGGGTAACTGAAAACATCATATTGAAAAATAAGTCTCTTTCCTGCTACTTCTTTTCTCCATCAACCTTATGGGATCAGCCCTTCCTTCTTAGCAAGGTGCCACGCCAGTGCCACATAAGGTCCAAAATGGTTTTGGAATTAAAAGCACCATAACTGAGCACTTCAAAGCCTGTTCAGCTTCTCAAGTTATGGTCACGTTGGATGTGCATGTTAATAATCCAGATTTGGTGTCATTTAACAGAAGAGCTTCCAAGAACACCGATCAAAAATCCACCTGGCTTATTTTCCACAGGTCAGGGGTCTCCACCTTCTAGTACAAACCCAGGTGCTGCAGGTAAATTGCTTTTACATGTTGCCTTCAGCCAAAGACACTCTTTACATTATACATTCATCCACCCTTTCTAAGAATCCTCTGTTTTAGGGATGATCTGGTACCAAACATCTCAATAGTCACAGACTAAAAGCTTTTGGCCTGATACAGTGCGGACCTGCCCTGATACTTCTTGAAGCTCTTCAAAAGGCATAAATTAAGCCATGGTTTTACATGGAAAATATCAGTACTTCATAGTTTCTCAATGAGGCATGGCAAAGAGTTTGTGCCTGAATTCTGGGATTAAGGAGAAATTAAAAAAATATTAAAAAATTTCCAAATTATCAGAGTTACAATTTTTTGTTAGCTTTAAGAAACAATGACAATCCCTCTCCATACTGTCGTTTCAATACAGTGAGAAAGGCATCAGGTATGGAGGAAGAAATACACACTGTTTTTTGCTCAAATGCATAAAATTATGATAACCACCAGATAATTAGTCTCTTGAGATCTGGGGATGTGATTCATGCCCAAGCTTGCTTACCATTGTTAATACTATCCTACCTCTGCATCCTGACGGATCGTCCAGCCACGGCAGCCTGCTCTGGATCAAGCATCAGTACATGACTGGTGTGTACTGTGGTTTTTTATTGAGATGTACCAGTAGATAAATGAACACTTTCTCCTCTGTGGACTGGTCTTGAACCACTACTGGGAGGCACTAAAAGATGTTCATTACATCAGTGCCTTCCTCAGCAATACAGTTTCATAGTCAGAGGATCACAGAAGGGTTTGGGTTGGAAGGGACCTTGAAGATCATCCAGTTCCACCCCCCTGCAATGGACAGGGACGCCTTCCACTAGACCACATTGCTCCAAGCCCATCCCACCTGGTCTTGAACACTCTCAGGGACGGGGCAGCCACAGTTTCTCTGGGTCCCACCATCCTCACAGAGAAGGATTTCTTCCTAACATCTCATTTCTACCCCTGTCCCAAAAAACAAGAGTCCTGGTACAACTCTGGAGATGGAAACCAGAGTTTTCAACCATCTAAGAAAGTGTTTGCGAAATCAGTCACTTGATCCTCTCCTGCTCATATCAACATTCCCCTTTTTCCTGATCAAAATAAAATAGTAACCCAAGGAATTAAGTTACTTAATGGAGAGAGCCAGGGGTATCCACAGTACCACCTCAGGAGGAGGCTGGCCAGCTCCTGTTCTCCTATTCCAGGAGTTTATGATGCACATTCCAACACAGCTTTACCTATGGCCTTCCCACACCATGATTAATATCATTATTATGTTCATTTATACCTGATATGCAAAATCTTCATCTCCTCAGGCCTTGTTACCGCTGGGGGCTACACAGTGTGTTACCCACATGAGACAAGGGATGACAAGGCCATCCACACCTCCCCTGGACAGCTCAAAGAAGCAGGCATCCCTGTGAAACCACCGAATTTCACCCATCCTTTTACTCTCTCAGCCCAGTGCCACCAAACCTCTGTGTTCTGGGAGAAGGCACCAGGATGGTTTCCATCAGCTCCTGCTACAATCCAGAGGCACACAATTACAGGCATATGGGCACAAAGTGATATTTCCTTTAGAAATGTAACAGCTTTATTGAAACAGATGTTCTGGGAACAGCACGGAGCACCACCGAGCAGCCTGGAGGACAGCAGATATGGTGGAAAAGGACTCCCAGAGCAGTGCATGCATCCAGTGGAGCATTAGCATGGGAAGATCAAACAGGGAGGAGTCGGTTCCACAAGCTCAAAAGTAGCCTCTTTTTCCAATGTTTCTGTTCAGAAAAATACTGCACAAATAATCTCATATCTAGCAGAACAACTTGAAGTGAGAGGCTTAAACTCTATTCTTGGTTAAGTTACAGAATAAATTATTTGATTACAAGCTAAAAATACTTACTATCAGACATCCTTTCTCTCTTTAAGGAGCTCTTGAATTGATAATCGCACAACAGAAATAGGAAATACATTTTTAATGCCACTGATTAACATTTTAGCTCACTTTGGAGCACTCACTGTATCCCTTCTCCTGGAGGTTTTAATGCCAGACTGCTGACATTTCCTAAAAATGCATTATAGTTGAAAAATAAGTTGGGGTGTTGACAGAGAGCAGTGCTCACGGGGCTGCCTCGGGCAAGAAAACTGATTACGTGGCCACGTTGATCCCTTCTGGCCTTGCCAATTTTTATGACATCAAAACCATTCAGCCATAATCTATTTTTTTTTGTGGTTGACGAATTTAAGATAACAAAGCACCTAAATGGGACCACAGCAACCTCAATACTCCTGCAAGCCATTCAAGGAGCACAGAGAGGCTCTGGAGTGTGCAGGTGCTATGACAGCCATGGCAGACACCCGGTCATCCCCCCAGAACGTTGGCACCGAGTCCTCGTTTGTGGAGCCCTTGCCCTGGGGAGCCTGCCAGCTTTGCTGGCAGCCAGACCGACCTGGAAAGCTTTCTCCCCCATCCAAAGAGATAAGGAGAAAGGATTCCTCTGCTTCTTCCAACTTAGGGTTGGTTAATACTTAAACAGGATTGACTGTGGATTCCAAAATTAAAACCATAAACAAAGCATATGGTCTTAGTACACACTGAAGACCATCTCCTCCCCTTCATCTGGAGAATCCTAAGCTGGAGTTTTTAAGGGGATTCCAACTCTCTGCCTGTACGTACGAGGGAGGTCCACCAAGGCAGTGGAGACAAAAGCAGGGCAGCACAAGAGGAAGGCAGGAAGCCATTAACAAGGTTCTTGAACCCTCCTATCAATCATGGCACCCACTCATCCCCCTGCTACCCAAAGGACAAAAATAGCCCAAACCAGCCCTCCATCCCCCGTGTCACAGGGCTCGGCTCTCGGACAGGCCTGTCCCAACACACACCCGACCACACTGCAGCAACAGCACCCGATGTGCAAAGCATTACACGGAAGGTTCTGGCACAAGTTCCAGGAAAGGCAACATTAAACTGTGTCAGATCTCCTCCAGCCATGCTTAGAGCACAAAAACCTGTTTCAGATAATGCTCCACTGATCCTCCCCTAGAGCACTTGTGCACACCTCATCCAAAAGATCTTTGATCTCCAGCAGCTTCCTTTGATACTCGAGGATCTCCAGTCTCCTTACTATGCTCTTTTTACTAGCAAAGGGTAAAAAGAGGGCAAGCAAGCAACACTAAGTGCCTCTTCACACTCACACCTCTGGGCTCATGTGCATCCCAAATCCTCCCCACAAGCACTTTTTTAGGCAAAGTGACTCATTTGCCACCACCATGCCTATTTTTTTCCCCTTGAGGACAATCTTTTTAAACTCAGAGAGATTTAACTAACAACATTAAAATGATGACTTACCAGTCTCTCATTATCTTCTGAGGTTCTCTGGTAATGAGCTGCTAAAGAAGCATAATCCTGCTCCTGCTTGTTACACTCCAAACACTTAAGTCCATGACGGATTAGCCTCTGTGGGTCCGGGTAGAGAGGCAAGGCTGGCTGAGTGTTCACAGAAATCCCCACCCCACCTCCTGAAGCAGCACTGGACTTGGGTGGAGGAGAGGATGAGTGCAAAGTCTGAGGAGCCGGAGAGGCTGAAGAGCTTGCAGGAGAAAGTGAAAACATTTGGTCTATGGAAATTGGTTTCATGAGCAGCTGAGAACACTGCATGATAAATCCTTTGCTCTTGTGATCTCGTGCATGTTTAAGCAAGCTACACTTATTAAAAAAAAGGAGCATAGTTGAACACTGTGTGCACATGACTTCAATGTGAACGCTTCGCCTACTATAGTGTTGAGTCAGGCTTTTCTCTAAGGCAAACGAGTCCCCACATTCCAGGCAACAATACCCAGAGGCAGGTAAATTAATACTGGTGTCAGGTGGAGGGCTGAGGTTGGGAGTATATATGGGCACCGGGTTGGCACTGTGCAGCACTTTGTGGAATGCCTCCATGACAACGGGAGCAGCTTTCTTGACTTGGTGCACCAGCGGCACCGACATCTGTGTCACCTGAGGCTGGTTCCGCCTCTGCGCCGACGACTTTGCCGTAACAGAAGCAGCAACACTGTGGGGGACCAAGTTGAGATTTGCCAAGTGCACAGCTTTGGGAAGAAGGCCGGAGGAGGTGGTGGCACTGGACGGCTGCGTCACCGTACCCTGCTGCTGCCTCTTGACACCCACTTTTATGGCACCGCTGCCGCAGTTTGGCAGTGGAGATAAGGACACGGTACACGTGCTGTTTGCAATATCCATCCTTATACTGTCTGAGTAAGGACTTATGTTCGACAGCTGGATAGCCACAGCAGCCCCATTTTTGGTTGAATTCCTGCCAGCCTCACTTTCCATAGCTGCACTAGTGTCAGGGGATGGGAAAGATTTGATAAACTCTTCAGCAGAGGAGGTTTCCGCAGGTGACTCTTCTGAAGATTTGCCCAACTCATCGTTTTCTGGCAAAATTCTCGTTACAGTCCTTTTAATTTCACCAGAGGATGTCTTGATAGTCTTTATTCTAACTTTGGGAATAGCTGGCGGAGAGCCAGCTGCCATGGAAGGAGAGCCTTTCCCACTGCTGTCACTGCATACACTACGAGGACTCTCAGGCTGCTTGCTGGCCTTCCTGACCGCCTCCAAGGGGCTTCGGGGACTCTTTGGTGACTTGGGCATTTTTGGACTTCCCTTTGTCCCGTCTTTAAAAGGACCAGGTTCCTTGGTAAGATTTGGCTGATCACCTTTTGGAATACATGCAACCTTTTTGGCCTGAAGAGCTACTAATGCTGCCACACAGGATGACAATTTGGAATGAGTTGGCTTTAACCTCTGCCGAGGTGGGACTGACGAAGACACGTTCAGCTCGGGCACAGACCCCTTACTGTCTCCTAAATTATTGCGAGGGAGGTCTCCAAACACCAAGCCTTCTCCAAGAAAGCTGTTGCTATCTACCAAGTCCTTGCTTGACTCCACAAACCTCTCTGCTGCTTTGTCCTGCTCTCTCCTGCTCATTTCCAGCCTATTCTCTGGCTGGCAATGGATTTCCATCTTCTGTTCCTTTTTACAGTACTGATCAAACATGCTTAATTCAGGCTCTGGCACCTTCCTAAGATGATCCAGGACTGAAGCTCCTGTCGGTATATACATTGAAGGCGGTGGAAAATAGGGAGTTTGGGCATGTTTGGGTTTATCCCCAATACTGTTTTCTCTGAATGCATCCTCCGGTTCAGGGCTGGAAATGGGGCTAAACTGACTAAATGTTGGCAAAGGCTCTGACTTGGACTGGTCCAGTTTATCAGAGTAACCTCTGGAGCTGTCACCATTAATAAAAGTTGACTCAAACTTGCCATAATTATGGACTAAAGCATGAGCCTCTGCTGGCAGATCAGACCCACGGAACCCGTTGTGTAACAGACCGGTTCCGAGGTGATTCCCCTCCTTTTCTGCCTCAAAGGACTCCTGGCGACTTGTGTTCTTCACGATCACACTCACAACAGGCGCATCAGAGGGAGGCAGAGAGTGGGACAAGGAAACGTTCTCATCGATGCACATTCCCGACGACTTCAGGTGATTCTCACTCTCCTCCCCAGCTGATGGGATGGTCTCCTTGGCATCCAGGCTAGTCGGGTCGGGGATGTCAAAAGCAGCCAAGAGGTCATCAAAGTCAGGGGTTTTCATGTCCCCCATGATGAAAGCTACAATTAAAAGCACAAGAAATACTTTGTAAGGTACATTTCCCCCCTGGACAAACTTTGTAAGACTCATTTGCATCAACATTTGTGACAAAAACCACAGCTGCCCAAAGGCCAGTTATGGGCAGAGCTGTTCCCAAGCAGCATGGTAGGAGACAGCATCCCCTTCTCCTGGGATCCCCAGCAGCAGAGCTGGTACAAGCATGACCTTTTACAAGACACCAAGCTCATGCAGGGGACATCTTTTCAACCTGTCAGGTGCATCACTACTCCAAAACCAGCTGCTGTCATGAGCCTCAACAGAAAAGGTTCTGAATTACATTAGTACAGGGGTTTTTGTTGTTCGTTTGGGGTTTCTGTAGAGCTAATTGCTGCAGATCTCTCAACAGATTCTCACATCTGAAGAACTCAGTTGTCCTTCAAGGAAGGAAGGCAGGAGCAAACAGGTGCCCCAAGAGAAACAGGTCTGAAAAGTGAGATGACTCCTACTCCGAGCAATTTAAATAATAGAAGTCTTCAGTAAATATTTCAATACTGCAGGTCCAAGTAGGGTTATTTGAAACAGAGGCAATCCTTAATTAGGTAACCATGTGAGGCAAAACTGCCCAAAGACAGAATAAAGGACTGTATCCAAATCATCACAAAAAATGGTGTTCCCAGCCAGCAATCTCTTCCTAAGCCCTCCAGAAGGGAAGTGGGGACTTGGACACTCAACACCGTGACCTACTACAGCAATAATCAGCTCTGATGAGATGCATAATGAAAACTGACAGCACAGTCACTCGAACATTTGTGTTCACTAATGTCAGGGATACTGTTTTTCCCCTGTTAAATCAAAACATTTTCAAGTTGGTGCAATACAGAGACTTCCCATTCATTTAACATGTTTTCCATTTAAAGCCCAAATGTATGTGCACTGATGTATGCTGTATGTAGGGGAGGGGAAAAAAAACCCTGAAGAGTGTCAACAAAACTATCAGGGCACCAGTTCCTGCTTGGCAAGGAGCACCCACAGGCAAGGTAAGTCCTGCCACGCTCACTTGACTTGGGCTGCAACAGCTGCCAAAGCCAGCGGCAAGAGAGGGAGACAGAGAGGGTGGCAGGATTCCAGGAGAAGGGGGAAGAGCTGGGAGCAGAGGTGCAGGCAGAGAGAAGGATCGTGGGACAAGACAGAGGAAGAGAGAGAAGCTGTGTGATGCCTTCCCAAAAGGCCCCTGATTTAAGGCTGCTCTCATTATTTACAGTTGGGTTTAAAAGTTCATCAAGCGTCACATTCAAACCAAACAAAGCTCAACCCTTCTGGTCAGGCTGCTGGAATGGGGAACAACTCTCCAGCCAGGAGAAATCACTTCAGCCTGGAGCACAAGGACACAGTGGTCTTTGAGCCTTAGCTCAGCCATGCCTCCAGACAAGTCCCAGAGGTGCTGCTTTGGTTAATCTACTGCAAAACACTCTATGGAGATTTACTTGGCTTAAGAGTGGCTTGCTGTATCTGAGCTTAAACTCTTTCTTAAATTAAACCACAAATATGAATGTCCACAGAGGGCTGTGCAGGAATTTACAATCACATCCCTCAAGGAAGCGCAGCTGGGTGTGACATCCCTGGAAGCCCAGATTATCCATACGCTCCACATCCCCAGCACTCGATAAGGACTTTGGGAACATCACAGATTACTGCAGTTGGCAAAGGCATGGACCTGAAACTTCCCCTTCCTTTGGGTGGGAAATCTTGTGCCAGCTGGGAGAGAGCTAGGCACCATGCAGCTCCCAAAATTTCTGGCACACAAATCCTTCTGCAAGGAAGACACTTCATCCTTAACCTGGCACGCTTGAGTTCTATACAGAGATAAATGAGCCTGCCAATCACTCCTGACTTTCCCCTTCCCACTCTGGAACACCTCTCCGCCTCTTCAGGCGAGGGTGTTTTAAAATCCGAGACAAAATAAAACCCAGGTATCTGCAGCATCCCAAAATACCCTTTCCTTGGAAGAAAACTTGCATTTTCAGAAGCTTTGTGTACATCTTTGAGTTCTGTAAAAGGCCAATTTACTCTCTTTGCTACCATGAGAGCACAAGTCTCTACTCAAGTATTTCTCCAAAAAATTGCATCTTAAACTTGTCATACACAAAGCTACAATTTCTCAAAATAAAGCAAAATTTGAACCAGATTTTAGAAAACGTGCATCTTATCAATAGAAGTGATTTTTAAATGACATAAATGGTGTTAAGTAAAAATTTTAAATTTATCTCTGTTCACAGACAACAAACAGAAAAAGGATATTAAAGGAAATTATGTAAACTAGCTTGTGAGGAAAGCTGAAAGTAAAGGCCTTTGTCCTTACTCCATCCTTCTTGTGCAAAGGACTTAAACCCCAAGCTTGGAATCTAATGAAAACATGGAGGTTGAGATTGGCAAAGCAGTAGAAGAGGTGAATAAAATGAGCAAAGAAGGACTTATGGAGTAGAACACGTGTATTTCAATGTGCAAATCCAACCTCACTACAGCACCTTTCTCCACAGCTAAGGAAACCTAGAAGGCTCCAAGCCATGCAAAAAAACTCTAGGAAAGGATGTGAAACCCTAAGGCCTTGTATCATGGATCAGCTTGCAAGTCGGGGAGAGGCACCACAGGACCCGCATCCCACAAACCCCATACAAACCTTTAGCTAGCAGTGCTATTCCCAGGGACTTTTGGAGACTGGAAGCAGATGCTCTGCAGCTCCCAAACCAGTGTGTACCATACTGTTCAGGGAGGAGGTTTGAGATTGCCACCTAGTAGGAAAGCATGAAAACCCAATTACACCAAGGAAAGTAATCACAGAACGGCTTGGGTTGGAAGGGACCTTGAAGACCATCTAGCTCCAACCGCCCTGCTATGGAGGATTATTTATCATGAACATTATCACTAATAAATATTGATAATTCTCCAAAACAGCAGTGTACAAAGGAAAACATTGCCAAGGACTGCTCACACGGGGCTGGTGTCTCCGGGAGGGGATGCAGGGACTGCCTGCCACGGGAATCCCTTGGGAAGGCAGGGATAGCAGGAGCCGGGGAGCGCGGGGAGGGCAGGGGAAGGGGGCACCGGCCGCGCAGGGGCTGTCAGGGCTGCAGGGAGGGGACGGGCACGGGGCAGCCGCAGTGGGCCAGGGGGGTCAAACCGGACAGGGGCTTGCTCTAGTTGCAGGCGGACCCGGGGCTGGAACACCCGTCAAAGTTTCAGGGTCCAGCGGCGGCTCTCGGTGCGAGGCGAGGCCGCGGGGGGCGCGCGCGCGGCCCGTTGGCACTCCCCGGCCACCGGCCCCGGCCCACGCCGTCCCCACCCGAGACAAAGGCTCGGCCCCGCCGCCCCCCCGCAGCTGACAGCCCGGCCCGGCCCGGCCCGGCCCCGCCGCCCACGTGGGCCGCCCGCCCAACTTAGTTTGTGCCGGCGCCGCCGCCGCGGCCGTCGCTGGGCGCCGCGACACCGAGACGGGGCCGGGGGAAGGCGCGGCCCCCGCGCCGGAAGAGCCGGTGGTGGGCGCGCAGGGCTCGGTGCGCCGGCGGCGGGGCCGCACGCCCTGCCCGCGGGCGGCAGCACCGCCCGCCGCGGGGGCCGGCGGGAGGGAGGGAGGGCGGAGGCAGCGGCAGGGGCGCCGCGCAGGCCGGGCCGGGGGGCGGGCAGATCACCACGCAGGCGGCTCCTCCGGGCCCGCCGGGCCGCGCGGCCTCACCCGTACGGGCACCACGGCCGCAACATTGGCGCGCGGCGGCGGCGGGCGAGGCCGGGGCGGAGCGGGGCGGGCTGGGCACGCGGAACCGCGCCCGCCGTCCTTCCCTTCCGTTCCCTTTCCCTTCCCTTCCCTCCCTTCCTTCCCTTCCTCCCTTCCCTTGCCCTTTCCCTTCCCTTCCCTTCCACTTCCCTTCCCTTCCCTTTCCCTTTCCCTTCCCTTCCCTTCCTTCCTTCCCTTCCCTTCCCTTCCCCGCCGGCCACAGGCCCCGCCGGCCCCGAACCCCCCCACCGCCTCCCACGCCTCAGGGAGGCTCCTGACCAGAGCGCCCCGGGGCCCGGCCCGGCCCCCTCATGCCGCCGGGCCCCGCGCTCCCGCTTTTCTGAGGTTTCCTCACCCAAAACCTGCCCCGAGAACGGCTCAGTCACCGCTCTCTGTCTTAAACTCCTTCGTCATTGTGTCCCTGGTGCGGTTTGCCCGCAGTGACACTGGTTGACCCGTGTCCCAGAGCGAGGATACGGGGAGCTCCAGCCTCACCCCGATCCCTGCGGAGCCAGTAACCCCTGGGGCCGTTTCCAAACACAGCACGGACAGGGAGATGTCTGGGATCAGTCAGCGAGGGTTACAAAGGGCTTCCATCCTTGATAACCTGATGCCTTCTGCATCGAAATTACTAAAACAGTAGATTTAGATTAGAGATTACAGAGAAATTCTTCCCTGTGAGGGTGGTGAGGCCCTGGCATAGGTTGCTCATAGAAGCTGTGGCTGCCCCAACCCTGGAGTGTCCAAGGCCAGGTTGGATGGGGCTTGGAGCAACCTGGTCTGGTGGAAGGTGTCCCGGCTCATGGCAAGGGGTGGAATGAGATGAGCTTTGAGTTCCCTTCCAACTCAAACCATTCTATGATTCTATGACAAGCTTGGGGAATGAGAGAGAGAATGTTTATCCTCCAACTGTGTCCCCTTTTGGGGAGAGACATGGACATACTGAGTCCAGCAAAGAGCCAAGAGGATGATAAAGGTGCTGATGATGAAGGAGCTGAAGCATCTCTTGTATGAATAAAGGCTGAGCGAGCTTGGACTGTTCATCCTGGACTAGAGCAGGCTCAAAAAGGGGGTCATCCATATCTATTAGAACCTGCAAGGAGGGTGCAGAGAGGATGGAGCCAGGCTCTTTCCAGTGGTGCCCAGAGACAGGACTGGAGCCCACCCACTGATACACATGAGGAAACACTTTTCCCCTGTGAGGGTGACCAAGCACTGGCACAGGTTGCCCAGGAAGGCTGTGGAGTCTTCATCCTTGGAGACGTTCAAAAGCAGTCTGGATTTTCTGAGCAACCAGCTTTAGGTGGCCCTGCTTGAGGCTGGACCAAATGACCTCAGAAGGTCTCTTCCAACCTCAACTACTCTGAGAGGATTTGAAGCATTTTGTATCCAGGTGTGAATATGTCACTCTCCCATCGTAATAAATAAACAAACAGTATTTCTTGAGGTTTTCTTTCCTGTGTCCTGGCATTTTAACCACCTACCCCTGCTACTGGGTGTACAGAATTGCTCAACTATTTCTCATCTGGTTAAATACTTATTCTTTTATTTGTCATCAATCCCATGGGCAAAAAAATTTCTTTTTTTCTAACTGACACATTGTAGCTTCACATCTTTGATTTCTGAATCAGTGTCATCACCCTTCTCCTTTTGGAGGCGATAGCCAGTTTCTCCAAACCAGCAAAAGCACAAAGGGAGTCACAAAAAGGAAACATTTTCAATATTGCAACTGTTAACCTGTAATTTTAGCACATCTCTGTGAAAAGCTCTAAGTTGTATCTAGTAAGACAGCTGACATTTGTTACACAACTACTAAGAGCTGTCACAGTCCTGAACAAGTTGTGGCTTGCAGGAAAGCTGTGGTAATTTGAAGGATTGTGCTAATTAAGAAATATAATGCTAGTGGGAATTTAGCTCCATCCCAGATGGCCAAGGAGGAGAGGCAGCCCTGGAGTGGCTGGGTCCCTTTCTCAAGACAGCAGAGACACAAAATGCACTGAGGAGAGTCTATATCCTTCTGCATCATCTAAAAATCAATTCCTTTTCTTATTTTTAGTTGAATGTGGTGACTCGACAAATCTGGAAATAAAAAACCTTCCTTTTTTTTTTTTTTTAGGTTTAAATTTGTCCCTTTAGGCTTGTTTTGTAAATGTTGTGGAATCCCCATCCCTGGAATTATTCCAAGCCAGGCTGGAGGGGGCTTGGAGCAACCTGGTCTAGTGGAAGGTGGCCAGGGGGGTGGAATGAGATGGGTTTTAAGGTCCTTTCTAACCTAAAGCACTGTGTGATTCTGTGCTTTGATGTGGAAGGGACAAAAGATGTGGGTCTAAGGAACTGATGTCTAGAGCAGCCTCCTGGAGCTGGAGCAGCGTCAGCAGGACCCCCTGTGCCCTGGTGGCACCTCGGAGAGGGAAACCCTTGGATGAAATACTCTCCATGCCCAGCTGCATCTGAGACCTTCACTTTTAATTCTTAATCTGCTTGGGGTTGTTGGTGCTTGCTTTTTGGCTGAGGGAAAATAGTTCTTCCCAGGTGCTGGCTGTGTCGGAGGGTGTCTGTAGGCAGGCGGGCTGGCAAGGACGGTGAGACCCATTTTATTTACAATACAAACATCACTGAGCCCTCATGCCCAGGCAACTGTCAGTTTTCACATCAGCAATTCAGTTGCTTCTGTCAGAGGCCAGTGTTAGAGGGAGCTACCTTGAACTGGTTGCAAAACTTGTGTGTTACAAAACTATAATTAATGTTTCAGAAACTCCAGGGAAGGTTTATTACTGGCAGGGTGAGAATGAATCCCCAGACACAAACATTCCTCTAACATAACAGCATAGCCTTCAGCATTATCTAAACACACACAAAAAAGCCATGCAACTTAAACCCAGGTAATTAATTACACAGATGTCTTCTATATACATTTAAAACCATTTACACCTATTGCTTTGACTGTCTAGTCTCCCTCACTCCCAGGGCATGCCTTCTGCATTGCCCTAAACTGATTTTTCTGCCTCTTTTTCCTTATTGACACAAATATGGATGAGCTGATGCAACTCTTCATTGAAGATCCCTCTGTACTGATCCACCATGAACATGTAAAAACTTGCCTCTACTCCAAATTCATGCTCAAGACAGCTTGTACTGGTCATGGTACTCTCTTGCAACCACGGAGCCCTGACCTCAAATTCCTGAGTCAAACTGAAGGGAACAAAGCTGTGTATCCTAGCAAATTTGGGAACAGGAATAAGAACACTAATGTGGCAAAATCCTATTGGAGAAGAACTACTTCATGCCCCACTATGCTTCTAAATCCCACTTGTTGGAATTTGTTGGATTCCCAGGTGGAGACGTGATGAGATAGGCTGATTTCTTGCAGGGAGGTTGCAGTCAAACCCTGCTGAAGCGCCAAGGATGCACGTTGCCCATATCACTAGCGCAATACCAAACCTGTTCTACTGCTCGACTGGAAAACTGGGAAAATAACTTCCAGACAGCCAGTTTTCTTCACCCATGAGAACTGCAGGCTCTGGTGCAGTACGGACACGCTCCAAGGTCTGGGCAAGCAAGGACCCTTTGCGCAATCCTCTGCGCCCCTGGGCTCTGCGTTGCTTTGCCTGAGTAGTGGTGACGCTTGTGAGGCGCTACATGACTGCTGAACATGAGCAGGGTTCACACTGCTAAACAGGAGCAGGATTCACAGTGCCCCTCTTCTTCTCCAGCTACCTCCAAATGGACTCACTCCCATGCTCCAGGCTATGGCAAGAGGACTTTTCCTTCTCCAGCTGCCTCCAAATGGACTCACTCCCATGCTCCAGGCTACGGCAAGAGGACTTTATCAAGATGCTCTCCTGTTTCATGTGGCTGCAGCCTCGGGCCTGCGGTGGCCAGGGCAACTATGGTTTCCCCATGCATTTCCCAGGGTGGCAAGGCTGCCTTCAGCTGTTCTTGCCTTTGTGCCTTCAGTTGCCCCATGTGGTGGCAGTGGGACAACTCTGTGAACTGGAGATGGCTGATCCAGGCTTGTAAACCTCTTCAGGGAAGAAATTAAACTTTGAATCATCCCTCATCATAGAATCATATAATCTTTTAGGCTGGAAAAGCCCTCTACAACCTTTGAGTCCAACCATTAACACAGCACTGCAGTGTTCACCACTAACCCACATTCCCAAGTGCCACATGTACACATCTTTTAAATCCCTTCAGGGATGGTGACTCCACAACTGCCCTGGGCACCCTGTTCCAATGCCTGACCATCCTTTCCATGAAGATATTTTCCCTAATATCCCACCTAAACCTCCCCTGACACAACTTGAGGCCACTTCCTCTCATCCTGTCCCTTGTTCCCTGGGAGCAGAGCCCGACCCCCACCTGGCTCCACCCTCCTGTCAGGAAGTTGCAGAGTGGGAAGGTCCCCTTGAGCCTCCTTTTCTCCAGGCTGAGCCCCCCAAGGTCCCTCCCCTGCTCCTCATCAGACTTGTGCTCCAGCCCCTTCCCCAGCTGAAGTGCCTTCCCTTCCCTTCTCTGAACATGCTCCAGCCCCTCAATGTCTTTCTTGTCGTGAGGGGCCCAAAAGTGACCCCAGGATTTGAGTTCAGTTTAGACATAGTCCCACAAATGTTTGTGTGGGTAAAAGTGAAGACTGTTGGCTCCCAGGTGGGATCCAGCCAGAGGAAGAACTGCTGGGGCAGGGAGACCAGTGGCATCGAACCACATATGCCATGTTGCTCCTGGAAACTCCCCTGAACTTTGCTAGAAAGTTTAACCAAAGCTTGAGAAAACTGCAAGAAGAGTTAATTCTGTGAGGGTTCTCTGTCTTAAATTGCAGGTAGCACCCTCCAAGCAATATCAGTGCAGTTTTATCTTGAAAAGCCTCCCCAAGAAAGCTTGAAAGAATGCTTTGCATGCTCACAAAAACAGAGATATAGGACTGCAGGTGGTGGCCAAGGTGTGTGGTGCAGGCATAGCTAAGGGGTGAGAGATATTTATCCTAACAGGAGGAACAGGCAGCCAACACGACCATGTCTGAAGTAAGGTAGGAAACACAACCATGTCTGAAGTGAGGTAAGGTAGGAAAGAAGAGATGAGTAGGTGAAATTGTTCTGCATGCAAATTATCTCCCAGAGCACTAGAGGCATTTAGGAGAATGTATGGATATATTTCCAGGTGTCAAACAAGGATTAAGGGCAATGTAGCCCTAAAACAAGATGTAGGACTGAAAAGTAAGGATAAAATAGGTCAGAAGTGAGGGCTTATGGTGCACAGCCCCCTGACTGACCATGTCATTTCTGCCCCAGCCCATTCATACCTGAGCACTCTTGTTCTGCTCCTGGCTGTTGAAATGACCTCAGGCACTTTCCCAGGTGCTCACAGGAGCCCTGATGATCCTTCCTGGAGCGCAGTGGAAAGGTCTGGAAAGGTCTCCGGTGGACTGTGAGGCATCTGAGCAATTTACTCTGCAGTGGGGTGGGCCCAGCCCCAGGCAGGGTGGCACATGTTGAGGCTTTATCCCACAGCCTGCACTGAGGAGCAGGACTGGATTTTAAACTCTGCCCAGTCTGGGGCAGAGGCTTTTCTTTATAACTAGGGACAAGAGGATAGCTAGCAACCAAAGGATTTGTCATCTTGCTCTCCAAACATTGTCAATTCCTAGGAATCCCACGGGTGAGGCAAAAAAATCCTGTGTTTGATCTCCACCCTGTCACACTAAGGCATCTGCACCAGGAGCTGGTATCCCCTGTGTGTCTCCCCTGAGCAAATGTGTGCCAGTGACTTTCTTTCTCTTCTTCTCCAGAACTTTTGTTTGTTATCCCTAGAGGGAGAAGGACCTTGGGAATTCACACATGATATCTCACCTTGCTTTGTCCTTAAGTTCAAACCTGGCTTTAACCGAGACAACTGGTGATGTGTCTGTGTGTTCCAGAGGCTTTTCCTGCACTATAAGACTGAGGAAGCTGAACTGGCCTCCACTCTGCCTTTGGTATTAAGTTGCCTTCAGACTCATATGTCCCTGGAGAAAAGAGCAGCCTCTGACCAGAGTTGGGCTGTAACTGAGGAATTGCAGCCTGACAGGAACTGCAGGGCCTGTCAATGCCTGGCTCCCAAGTCACATCTCCTTGGGAACAGGCAAATTTGGGCTACGAGTCAACAAAGTATGGGAGAGTTGTGGCATCAAAAGGTCATGTTTTTATGGTTTAACAGTAGAGACTATCTCATCTGATGACTTTTTGGTAGAGATGACTGGGAGAAAGAACAAAATAACACTGTGTATCATAGAGTCATGGAATCACAGCAGGGTTTGGGTTGGAAGGGACCTTAAAGACCATCCTGTTCCAATCCCCTGCCATGGGCAGGGACACCTTCCACTAGACCAGGTTGATCCAAACTCCATCAGGGCACAGGGTCTCATAAGAGGTGCAGGATGCTGAATACTTTTTGTGCAAACCAAGTTTTGAGAGAAAGAGGAAGAAAGATAGGAAACTATAAGGGGATGTGACAATTGGGCTCTTCAAAAAAAAAAAAAAAAAGAAAACAATTTTAAGATTTGTTAAGGAGAAAATTCTTTTTATGCCTTAAAACCACAAGGGACTGTGCTGAGAAAGCACTGTAATAGAACAGTCAAAAGTCATCTGAAAATGAAGTTTTCCATCGTGGGCCTCCATTGACCCCATTAACTGTGAACATTAGAGCATTTTTGTGTCCTTTTTTATCCTGTTAGATATCCACAGGCCCTCAGTTACACTGGGCTGTCACTCAGGACACTAAATGATGGGCTGTGGTGGCTCCGATGTGTCAGTGAAAGATGTTTAACTACAGGACAAACAAATGTCTCTGGCCTTCAAGAAACAATTTTCCAAAGGTTGAACTCATCTTGACTCACGGCAGCGCAGCAGAGAAATGGGCTCAACACTCCCATTGCAGCACTGGGAAGCAGCAGCATTTCCTGGGAGGGAAAATAGTGGAGAGGAGCCAAGAATGAATAAGCAGCCTTATTGCATTGTGGATTATAAAACCTCTTCCTGTGAAAGGGCTGAGTAGGGCTCATTAAAGCATTGATGAAGACAAAGAGTAAAAATACAATGAGGTAGACAGAATAAAATTATAACCTACAGCTTTGGGGTAGGAAGGAAACAGGTAATAAGGGAATTGGCCTGTCTGGGTTGTAGCATGTCTCACCTTCTCCTGGAGCATCTCCCTATGTCATAGAATATTCAGGGAAGAAATCCTTCCTAATATCCACCACTCCAGCTCTCCTCCAAACTCCTAATATTACAAGCACATTTACATTCCCTGGGATGTTTCCCCCCAAAAGCAGCCCAAAGACTCCCTAAATGAGCACCTGAAAAGATGCAGAGGCCTCAGATGCCTGGAGCTAAAAGCAGTCATTAAAAAGGCATAAACAAAGGGCATCGTGATTGTTTTGCCACGTCTCCAGACTTGAGAGGAGGCTGAAATAACCTTTACATTATCCCATTAGCATTTTCTAGTGAAAACAACGGCATTTTAGGAGGCAGAACAATGTCTTTTCTTATCATCCAGAAAGGTCAAAGGTATTTATCTGATTTAATATTTTATAATTGATATTAAGCGACACAGAAGAATAAGGGAGGCAGGCAGGTGATGGCTGCGGTGACACAGCAGAAGCTGCCCTCTGCTCTTCCAGTAATGTCTGGGGCTGGGCAGGAGCCAGGTCTGGGAGCAACACCTCCTGTCCATCAGCTCCACAGAAAAGAGGACTTTCTGTCATGCCTTGCCGTGGTGAGGACCCCAGATACCAAGGCCTTCACGCTCACAGTCCTGCCACTTGACCCTATTTCAGTGTCACATCTGCAGGAGCTGACGTTCCAACCAGTGCAGTCCAGGGGATGAAACACCTCAAAGAATCACTGAATCATTAAGGTTGGAAAAGCCCTCTAAAATCTGAGTCCAACCATTAACCGACCACTGCCAAGGCCAGCACATCCCCAAGTGCCTGATCTACACATTTTTTGAACACTTTCAGGGATGGTGACTCCACCACTACCCTGGGCACCCTGTTCCAATGCCTATTCACCTTTTCCATGAAGATATTTTCCCTAATACCCAATCTAAACCTCCCCTGACACAACTTGAGGCCATTTCCTCTCATCCTGTCCCTTGTTCCCTGGGAGCAGAGCCTGACCCCCACTTGGCTCCACCCTCCTGTCAGGGAATTGCAGAGAGTGAGAAGGTCCCTCCTGAGCCTCCTTTTCTCCAGATTGAGCCCCTCCAGCTCCCTCACCTGCTCCTCATCAGACTTGTGCTCCAGACCCTTCCCCAGCTCCCTTCCCTTCTCTGGACACATTCCAGAACCTCAATGTCTTTCCTGAAGTGACGATCTCCTTGTCGTGAGTGTATCTCCATCCTGCCTGTCCTCTCTCCTTCCCCTGGTTGGGCAGGGTGGTGGCACAGCCCTGGCCAAACTGCTGCATCCTCCATAGTGGGAAGGGGTGAGACAAAACCTCTGTGGAAGGGAAAGGGAGAGTGGGAGAAGGAGGAGGATATAAAGGCTGGGATCTCAACACTAGGCCACAATGCCCAGTTGGAACAAATGCAGTCAGTGCACACACACGGTCAGGCATCGATGCTTTCCATGGTGGTCACTTTGAATCTGGAAGAGCAGCAGGTCAGGACCAGCACCCCTCTCTAGGCCTCCAAACTGCCCCATCTCATGCACCCTATAGGCAGGTAGGGACAAGAGTCCAGTGTTACAGTGGGTGCCCCATTACTGCTGAGGGTCTGCGACCATGCAGCCCGTGGGTAAGTATCTCCTATTTACCATCTTTGGTAGGGAATGGAAATGAGGATGTTATTCTTTGCTGAAACATTTTGGAAAGTCACAGCTGAAATCTCTCACTTGTCTCTTCCATCTGTTTATTTTTACCACTTAATAACACGTCTGTCTCTTCAACTATTCCTGACACCGTTGCAAGAAAATCCAACTCTGTGAAGACAGTTTTATCAAAGAGACATTGGCTCTTCATTACTGTGTGACACCACGTCAGCTCTTCTCCTGTGGATGAAGTCTGCTCTGTAATTTCAAAGGGTGTCTTCTATCTCTTTGAGGAGGTGATATGACCAATATATTTGAAATTGTTGCTTGTTATGCAAAAGGTTATCCAAACTGTGAAGATAAGAAGCAACTTCAAGCGCTTCAAGGATTCTCATTTGTTTGGTGATGTTTTTCTCTTCACTGCCACATGATGTCACAGACCTAATTCCAAGTGATTAGTAACAATGGCAAAACAGTCATTGAAATAATCTGTGATAGAGAACTCTGGGACAACATGAAGAGGCTGTGCTATCAATAATTTCTCACCATTAATAATATAAAGTCCTGGTCTGCAGACACCAGACCTGCTCCTGCCTCTGCTTTCCAGAGGTGCCCCAGCTCTCTGCAGAGGGGCAGTGTGTCTGAGTGCAGGTCAGTGCTGTTCAGCTCCTTTTAAATTAGAATAATCTTGGGTTTATTGACTTGGCAGTGGATCACTTCACTCACCTCTTTTGTTTAAAACTATGTTTCTGTTTTCATTTGTGAACCATCCACCTGAAGGGGAGGTCTGGAAGAATGGAGTCTGAACCACCTGACATTTTCAAATGAACTGTTTTACTGCCTTTCCCTTATTTTCTAGCCCTGCCATAAGTTTTTAGTTTCATAAATTTTGGAACCAGCCAAGCTGAGCCAATGTCCTTGTTTGCTTTTTGGACAGGGAGTAGGGATATTTCACTGAAATGGAGTCTTGGAACTCGCAGTTTGCTGTTCAGAATCAGTGAGAACATGTACACTCTCTCGAGCATATTCTGGTAGCAGAATCCCAGCAGCGTTGGTTGGGAGGGACCCAGTCCAACCTCCTGTTGGAAGCAGGATGGTTGCCAGCATTAGGAGAGAGGAGAGCACAGCCGTGGGTGTCTCCATGTGCAAAGCATGATGGATAAAGGCCGTCTGTGACAGCAGCACCTGGATTTAATGATTCCAGACCTCCTCACTAGTCCTGAGCCTGGTATCTCCTTGTATCTTGTGCATGGTCCTGTTGTGCTCACAGGAAGTTGACTGCCAGTACTTGGTGTTCCAGAAGTGATCCTCAGTTAATAAAGCAATCCTCAGCATTTCAGAAAAAAGGCAATTCCTGTATCAAACTAGTGCAAGAGATCATTCTGTTCACTCTTTGTCCACATGAAAGGCAATGTAACTGCCAGAGACCATGATAACCTGCCCTTTGGGAAGCTCCTTTCTTCCCTGGGAAGAAATGGCCACCCAACACCTCCAGGACTTCTCCTGCCTGTATAAGAAACTAATTCCAAAAACTAGGGAAAGAGGACCAAAACTGCACTGTTGAATGTCAGAGTTTTCCTGTCTGTCCCTCTGTATGTTCTATTCCACTGCAGGTGTATCCCATTGACAGCACCACGAGCTCTGCCCTGAAATGTGGAGTAGGAAATGATCTGGCAGGTTCTGTAGATCACAGAAAATCTCTAAGTGGAAAATAAGGAGAACCTAGCAGCTTCTGAAGAGTAAATTCAAATTCACTCATGTGAGAGAGAAGGATTTGTTCCAAAAAGGTGATGAGTTAAGTGAGCTTGTAAGTAAAATGGCTCAACATTGCCCCATATTGATTTTTTTCTCCCAGAAATTACTCCTTCAATAAAGGACTTGCCTTTATTCTTCTCTCTCTCTTTGGCTGAGACTGAAGAGGGGCTGACCTGGGACAAATCTACCTTTTCCTTGCTTTGGTCACAAAAAACCCAGCTGAGAACAAACCTTCAGGAACCTGCTGCCAACAGAAGGGTGGCAGGCTTGGGTGCATCTGCCAGGGCACATGTAACACACCTCCTGACTGTGGCTAGGCTCATGATTTTCCAGTAACACACTGAAATGGCATTTCCCAGATTCCCTGATTTCCCCTGCCTTGTTTTCTCAATCCTTTTGGGTGCACTTGCCTTGTTTTGTCAGAAACTGCCAAACCTCAGCAAGTGAACCGAGAACTGCCTCCCAAATGAATTCTGTAGCAGAAGGAGAGCATATCAGGCTGTTGTCCAAGGTCCTTTCCTTCAACACATCTGCACTAGCAGAGAGGAAAAGAAGGGCACCTATCTAAAAATAAAATTATGAAACATTTAGCTGTTGCTATTTTCATCACATATTGTTTTAAAGCTTCGGTTCACTTGGTGCCTCTTAAAGAAAATATAGACTTGGGTGAAGGGAAGCACCTGTATTACCTACAGAAATGCTTCTGAGTGCTGAGCTGTTTGCAGCCTCTGGGCACAGACTGGCCCAGAAACGAGGGAAGTGGAGGGTGATGGCTGTGGAAGGTATGGAGGCAGAGAGGGAATGTAAATTGGAGCTGATTTCTTGGTCCCACTTTACCTGCTGTTGCCTGGGTGCTCCTTCCTTCCCACCCTTCCAGCCAGCACAGGGAGCTGTGGAGCCCAAGGCTGCAGATCAGGAAGGACGTGGTCAAGAGACACACGGTGATCCTGGGATGACTTGTCTGTCCTGGATGCTGGGAGATGGAAATACAGATTCACAGAAAAATTTAGAGGCACTCAACAGTTTAACCACCATGAGGGAGTTTGGATTTCACATGTGAGCGGGGAATGAAGGCAGACACAGCTTCACTTCCTCCTACAACGACTCCAGTTGTCATGGCCAGAGGCTCAGGACACAATCAAACTCTACCTTTGCAGTTCAGCTGATGTTCCCAGACATAACACACCATCATCTGAGGGGCATGGGAACGTGGCAGTTCCCCTGGGCTTGGGCTTCAGGGTCTCATTGAAAGAATAGGAGAGCTGGGGACAGGGACAAGTGCTGTGGTTGACACCAGGACAGGAGGACCACTAAGGCTGATCCAGCCACTCAAGAGCCACACTTACAAAGGCGATGGATAAATCACAATGAATCCCGACTTTTTACATCTACACATTTCACTTGACATCATTTCATCCTATCCAGTAATTTGATCCAACTTCTAAATCCAAATATCAATACTTTCAGTTACCTAAAAAAAGAAACAATGCTCACACACAGGAGCCCAGAAGCTAGAACTGAAAGCATAAAACCCCAGTAGGTCAACACTGAGTCACACCCTGGCAATTAGAGGGAAAATGAACACAGTTAACTCAGAACCACGTGAAGCTTTGTGCATTCAAAAACACCAATAGTGTTTTATTCAGAAAAAAGAAAGACTGGCTTTGAATGAGATTAACATTCACATGAGGTGACATTTGCCATGATAACGTGAGCCAGAAACAAGTCTTGTCCCAACAGTACAGGAGGGTGTGTATAATCCTCACAGAGGCAACAAGACCCCCCAGCTCTTCCCAAATTCCTGCAGAGCCATTCTGATGACCTGTCCTCAGTGGCTGCTGGTGTTGAGTGGATCTTTGGTTCTCCCTGCAACTAGTTTATTGTTTTCTGGTTTAGCTTCTCTATCAGTCTATCTTATTTAAACTACATCCTTTTTATTTTTTTGAGCTTTACATTTTTGCCTTAGAGACTTTCTAGTCTGCAGCCAGATGGGGCCCCTCTTCTTTCCCTTGGCTCTACTCACTGTGAGGAGAATAAAAGCCTCCTCTGTTCTCTTTGGACAGGTTTCCAGCACTTGTAGGATGGTTTATCTGGAAGGAACATTTCAGATTTTTCTGTGCTGTAACAGACACCATAGACAGGGATGTATCTTCATTGCTGAAAAAGAGCAAAACTGAGAAAATGCTCTCTCCAACCCTCTTTTAAACTATGACAGAGCTCAGGCCCTCTCTCCACTTTGCTATCCTTGACCTCTCAAGAAGTTTTGCTCTACAAGCTCTTTCTTTCACAGGACCACAACAGCCAGAAGGGATCTCCAGTGCTCTCTGGTCCAGCCCCCCACCAGCTTGGATCAGGTCACCAGCATCTTCTGCAGTCCAGAGTGAACTAACCTTCAAGGATGGAGACCCGACACTTCACTGGGGTCACTGGCCTCTGTGGAACTATTGAATCACCCTGCCAGGCCCTTACTGAGCAACCACCTTTATCAAACAGATATTACAGTAGCAGTCAGGGAGGGGACTGTGCCCACCCAGGATGTCCATTGGGCCCTGCTCACCCTGTGGCTTTCTCCGGACAGTTGGTTGTCCATGAAAGGTAGTACTTGAGGTTGCCCACAGCACAGATAGGCACTTAGAAAAAACAATTTGCACTAATAATAACTTTTTTGAGGTTATTCTTTATCAATCCCAGTATTTTCCATCTCTCCTGTAGGACACTCTGCACCTGAGAGGAACTGGGGACTGCACAGGGCTGAACACCTTTTAATGCCCCTTGGACCATGCTGGAAGGGGCAGGTGTCAGTGTACCTGCTACTCCTGGTGGCTGTTCCTGGTGGAAAACCAGCCTCCCCCCTAAACACACACTGGATGGAACTTCCTTTTCCTGGCAAGTGACTGTCACCCCAACTATAAATACGTTCTTCAGAAACACATAAATGCATAACTTAACATCTGCTTTGACACAGGCATGGGAAGAAAGCGACACTGTTACCCCAGGGAGAGCTCACACCATTTCACCTGGTCCCCTTGGTGCAGCCCCGTGTCCCTTGCACAGGTGTGATGGCAGCCAGCAGCCACGGCTGGGACTGGAGCTGGGGCTGTAGTGTTTGGGGGTTTCTCATCACATTTAATGCTGCAACGTTTGTTTTCGGGCAGAAAATACCAGCAGTGCCCTTGACTTGCAGCAGTGCCTTGGCAGTGTTATGACTGGCCGGGTGGCCCTGTCCTCTGCAGACACTACAGTGACTCCCCACTGATCCCCATGCTCACGTGGGACTGGGGGTAGTCCCAGTGGGCTTCAGGCCCCGCACGCCACAGGGTGCAGATGGGAGAAGCCTTTCCAGGAAAGCATCCTTGGCCTCACTGGGACAGGGTGATGCTGAGACCGGGAGGTAGCTGTGGATTCTGAAGGATTCAGCACTTGAAGAGCTGTTGCCTCAATTAAAACCAGGGCGGAGGGTCAGGGGCCAGCCCGGAGCAGCGCCGAGCAGAGCTCGCCCAGGTCGCTCTCATCGTTCTCCTCGGGCTCGCTGCTGAAGGTGGAGGGGCTGCTGCTGGGCAAGCTCTGGCCAGAACCTGTCCTCAGGGATCCTTGTCCCTTTGGGTCTGGTGTGTCCCGAAGGCACACACTGCCTTTGCCGGCAGGAGTTTGCTGGAAGTCTGGCTGAGAGTCGCTCCTCTGGCTGAAAAATTGCCCCAGCAGGGATTTCTGGAGGGTCGTTCGCAGGCTTTCACAAGTCCTCTGCTTTGTGCTCGGCTGGGTGTAATGCAAATCCAACTGCAGGACCACATCCGTCTGGAAGGGGAGAGCGGAGGACGCTAAGTGAATCGGAGACTCAGACTGGAAGCAGAGCTTTCCTGCTGTTGCTGCCAGACATGAGAGCCTTGGCTGGCTGTTGAGCAGGCTCACAGCCCCATGCTGTGGCGTGATGGAGCAACGCTACTGCCAGAGAAAACAAGCTGTTACACACTCACACAGCTCATGACGTCTGTGGGCCTCAGCCATGGATTCTGGATTTCAGGACTGCTCCTGAAATCAGACCACCTCACTTGGGATCTTGTCAGCCCCATCAGTGAGCCCCAGTGCTCACTGTCACTGTGAGCATCACGCCCAGGATGCTGGCACAGGGGAGCAGGAGAGAAGGCAAGGAATGGCACCATGTCCATCCTGGCCATGGCTGGGACCATTGCCCAGGGGAGAGGAAAGCATGAAAGGGAGAGATATGAACCACTCCCAACCCTGGAAGTGTTCAAGGCCAGGTTGGAATGAGCTTGGAGGAACCTGCTCAAGTGGAAGGTGTCCCTGCCCGTGGCAGGAGGGTGGACCGAGGTGAGCTTTAAGGTCCCTTCCAGCTGAAACCATTCTGGGATGCTAAGAACTGAAACCACATCACACTGTAAAAGGCAACAGCTTTAAGCAGCAGCACTCCACAGGGATCCGTTCACAGCCTAGCACTATTTTAGAATTTTATAAAAGATGAAGAAATCAGAAAATAACCATGGCAGCCAAACCCCTGAAAGCAAACCCCCAGCATGGGGCTGTGCCTGAAATGCCTGGCTGTATAGAGCAGGGAGATGTATAATGGAACAAGATTTTGACAGGCAATGCAGGGTCCAGGTCTCCTGTCTGCACTTAAAAGCAATGCAGAACAGTTGGGAAAGGTTCAGAAAAGAGCTCCAGGAACAATCAAGGACTGAAAGCACTGCCATATGCTGAGGCACGTCACGTACTCAGCAAACGGAGCTTGCTGTGGGCAGCAGCAACCCAGGCAGAGAGCAGCACTCAGTGCAAGATCCACTGGCTGTCCTTCCTGGGGAGGAGAAAAAAATCAAAGTAGAAACAAGGTGCAAACTGCTGGGAGAGACAAGCCAGGGGACCGGTAATTCTGCCTCTCTCATGGTCTTTAAATAGTTTGAGGGTGTTTTGAAATGTGTTAAAGAGGCACAGTTTGGATCAGGCTTGGAAGAGTTACTCTGACGACAGGAGCTCCTGGCCAGCCCATGAGCTCATCTCTCAGGCAAGAATGCAGCCTAGTGAAGACATCCTTCATTTCAGTGAAATATTTGGGCAAGTCTGACCCCCCCTAGGCTGATGGAGCAAAGAACAGTCTCCTGGCCAGGTAGCAAAGAAAAACAGAGCAAGCTATGATGGGTGATGCCTCTCCCCACTCCCAGGGCAGCTGCTGTGGGTCAGGTTTGCCGGGAGGGCCAAGCAGGGGAGACAAAACAAAAGCAAAGAGCATCCATGCTCAGGCTCTGCAGGCTGATGTGTAAATCAGAAAGGTTTTGCAGAGGTGGAAAAGGTGAGGTGAAAGAGGACAGTCCTCTCCTATGGAGCCAGGCTGGGAGAGCTGGGGGTGTTAAGCCTGGAGAAGAGAAGGCTCCAGGGAGACCTTAGAGCTCCTTCCAGTGCCTAAAGGGGCTCCAAGAGAGCTGGAGAGGGTCTTTGGACAAGGGATGGAGGGACAGGCCAAGGGGGAATGGTTTCCCACTGTCAGGGTACGGGGTTAGATGGGAAACTGGCATGAAATTCTTCCCTGTGAGGGTGGTGAGGCCCTGGCACAGGTTGCCCAGAGAAGCTGTGGCTGCCCCATCCCTGGAAGTGTTCAAGGTCAGTGTGAACAGGGCTTAGAGCAACCTGGGATGGCAGAAAGTGTCCCTGCCCATGGCAGGGGGGTGGAACAGGATGAGCTTTAAGGTCCCTCCTAACCCAAGCCAGTCTGTGACTCTGTGAAAGAGGACGGCTTTTGTTCCTTGAAGATCAACAAGCTCCTCTAACATCAATCTGGATGTGACACTGACACAGACGTGTGGTCAGAGGGGCACATCCAGCTGCAGCCTCGGGGATGGGGAGCACCAGTTATGAGAGGATGTAGGAGAACAGCAGAGAAGCACCTGGAAGCTCCCTACCTGAATTTTCTGAAGTCCACAGAGCTGGAAGACGCAATCCAGCTCCTCCCACTTGTACACGGAGGCGAGCAGAGTCTCCACATGGTCCAGACGGCTCTCCCTCTGCATGGCCACGGCCTCCATCTCCTGGGTCAAGAAAACAAGAGGAAATGCAAGGAAATTTCAGCATCAGCATGGAGCATTGAGGCACAAGTGCCCATCAAAAGTGCTGCTTCTCTGCACACAGCAATGCCCAGGGCTTTGATTGACATGCTTTCAGGGTGGAAATGCTGTGTATCCTAAAGGAAGTACTACAGAGAGGAAGCAACAGAGATTTTGCACATTCAACTTGTGACAATCAGTGAGAAGACCAAGCTAAACATCCCTGGAGTACATCTGTTGGGAAAACTGGGGTATAATGGGTTTGCAGCAGAGCAAAGAGCAGCTACAGCTGGTACCACAACCACTGGTAGCACCAGCATGGTGTCATGGAGGGAGCAAATTTTCCAAGGGCACAGCTGGAGGAAGCTCAGAGTTGAGCCGAGTGCCAAATTAGCCCCCCACCATCTACAGAACTGCCAGTTCTTGCTGAGTTACTCCAACTTAGCCAAAACAGCCCTGTCTCTATGAGAGACACCTCTTGTACACCTCCTTTTCACATGTGAGCTCAGGCAGGAGCCCCCAGCACATCCACGCAGGCCTCCTGCAGCATTTGCTTGACTGCCTGTTCATCAGGATCCTTGAAAATCCCCCAGCTCTCCAGGGCTGTGTCCCACAGGAACACAGCTCTCCAGTCTAGTGACTTTGAGACATTCACCTGGGAAAGGAGCGACCTGATGTGTTTGCTTTAGCAGGAGGGTTGGACTGGATGATCTCTAGAGGTACCTTCCAACCCCAAACATTCCATAGCTCTGATCTCAAGGGATCAATTAAAACCCTGACACATGAAATTCAAAGCCCCTCAGCTACAGCAATTCATTAACCACAAGAATCTGCACTCTGCTAAATTCCCAGCCTCCATAGCCTCCTGTTCCACAAACTAATTCCCTTCCACATTCTCCATTATCATTTCTGGCTGTGTAGGAGAAAATGGAGAGAAGCATTTTCTGAATTAATTTTTTTTAGCCAATTCATACTTATTTATAAACCTTTCCCCATGGTGGAATACATTTTTTAACGAAGATGATGCCCAGGAATTGGCAAGGCCAGAGCTTTAGCTAGCCTAGAAAAACAGATATTCTATATAAATGGGGGGAAGGGTGACTGGAAAGGCCATTAGGTCAAACAGCTCCAGATCAAGTGAGTGGAAAACAAGGAGATCTAACATAAAGGTTTTTAAAAAGTAAGGATTCAAACAGTATAGAGAAAAAAAAATGGGAATGCCCTAGCTGTCAGCATTGTTCCTTTCTACACATGTGCTACAGCAGCCTCTCCCTCTGAAGACAGTGCTTGTCAGGTAAAATGCAAGTCAGGCAAGACACAGGATGGCAGGGAATATGGGACAACTAAAGAAAATTGATCAATGCCAGAAAATTCCATCCTAATTGTCCCTGCCAAACACACAGCAAACCCAGTTAAATCCCTTTGATAAGCAGAATGTGGCAAGTGGTGGGAAAACTATCATTTCCTCAACGAAGCAGCTTCCTGGGATCATTCCCCAGGGCTTGCAACCTCCCCTTCAGCCTGGTTTTGTTGGTCCTGCACTTCAGCAACCCCACCTCCCTCAGCATCCCCCGGGAGGGCTGGCACAGGGATCCTGGCAGAAGCCCTGCAGCCTCCTGCAGATCCCTGTGCACTCCCGTGGTCCCAGGAGTGCGGGGGTGGCCTCTGTGGGAGTCTGAGGTGGGCCGGTGCCAGGGCCGGTGCGGTCGGAGGATGGTGGGAGGACGTGCTGCCGCCTCAGCAGACACCACTGGAGGTCAGTGTGAGCCAGCACCGCCGTGCAGTGGGACAAGGACAGGGATCCCACTGCTGAACTGGGGTGCCTTTTTTGTCTCCTCAACCCTCTTGAGACAGCTCCAGAGGCAGAAGCACACGGCTGAGTGCCCCTTTACCCTGAGCTGCTGATGTGGGGTGGATGCATGCAAATATCTGCTCACACACACGCACACACACGTTTTTCATGCATGATTAGGGAGCTCACAAGGGGAAACGATGCTCCAGCTTGGGAACAGGTAGGATCAGGCTCCAAACCTCCTGGATACACCACGCTGCATCAGTGACCCCAACGTACTGAGGAGCAGTGTCCCTCCACGAGCAACAAGGGCTGAAAAACCCACCACAATCAAGCTACACTTCAGCAAAAGGACTAAAGAAAACTAGGGAGATGGTTAGCAGAAAGGAGCAGCAAGTTAAATCCTTAGTGGTGGCATGGAGACTATGGAGACCACCAGGAAAGACCATGCTGGGCAGGTGGTCTGTTAGGAAAGGTGTGAGAAAGGGTGCAAGGAAGCTGGTACGGCTCAACAGGGAAGAAATATGGAATATGAGCAGAGCAGGCTAAGAATGCATGATTCAAAAAGCCAGATCTGCTTCCAAACATGGAAAACAGAATGGCTCTTCACCTCAATCAGATTAAATACAATAATTTAATCAGGCAGGACAGAAATCAATCTGAGGAGTAACTGGTTAAAGCCATCAAACCAGTGCAAAATCCGTTTTGTGATGCATGAGGAGCAAGGCAGGTGGCCTGTAGGGAACCCACTGAGGCGTGGAAGGAGCTTCAAGGAGGTGTGTGCAGAGGAGGGGATCCTTTTCCACCTGGGATCAGCCTTTCCCAACCCTCAGGACCCCCTGGGCTCAGCCCAACTACGCTCCCACCTGTGTCCTGGGGAAAGCAGCCCAGGAAGGGGAGCTTAGAGGACTCACCGGGGGCTGGCAGAGCAGGAGGCGAGGGGCAGTGACGTGGGCCGGGGGGGCCTGCAGCTTTGCACACACAGACATCAGGTTGGAGAAGAGCCGCAGGAAGCGGAGCTCTGCCCGGGCCCCGCAGGGGAAGGTCAGTGTTCTGCTCAGTGGCTCTGGAAGGGAAATTCAAGAGGGATCAGCTCCTCAGAGGGTCCAGCCGACATCTCCCTGCAGCCCGGTGTCCCTGAGGGGCACAGGGACCTCCAGCCCTCTCCTCCCCATGCCCTGCATGGCTCACCGTGGCTGTGTCCCCAGCGCTCGGCACCTGCGCCGGAGGGACAGATGGGGTCTGTCAGGGACCGGGCTTCCTTCAGGGTGTGTTTGATCTCCATCACCTGCTTCCCAGTGACCAGGGGATCCCGGCCAACGTCTGTGGGAAAGAGTTGGAGGCACATGGGTCACTCCAGGTTCCTTATTGATCTCCCTGCCTTTCACATCCTACAAGAACGTCTCCATACTGCTGCCAGGCTACTGAGAGCTCACATGGGGCACAGCCTGAGATTTGGATTTTAGGGAGGAACGGTTGGCTGGCTGCCTGGGATGGGGTGATGTGGAGCCACTTGGTCTCTGATCTCTCTTCTCACCCCTGTTACTGAAGTGAATGGTTTCTCGCTTGTCCCTCACCTTCCAACACATCCTCCAACATGTGTGTAACCTTCTTCTCTTTCAGAATGTGTTTCTTCAGGTATTTCATGAAGATCCCAGAGCTGAACTCCCCATCCTGCAGTTCATAGGCTTCTGCATCTTCACTCCTGCAAGAATAAGAACATTTCTTCAGAGACCTCACATTTCTGCACCAGGCACAAAGTCCTGAGGGTGAGTCTGGGCTTGCCAACTCCATCCAGACTCTTTTGGCTGAGTCTGAGTTTGCTTCTCAAGGAATAACACAAAGTGCTTGGGTTTGGCCCAGGAGATGGTGGGAAGGGCACAGGATGGGAAAAAGCAATGGAAGGGGATAGGATAGAAAAGCACAGTCTCCAGCCTAGGCAGGTGACAGAAGGTGAAAAGCCAGAAAAGCTGGCACTGGAGCAGTAAACAACACCCATCATCTCAGGAGGCTTCAGGTGGGCTGTTCATGGCACATAAACCTAGGGAATCAGGCTCAGGCCTGAAGGACAAGTGACAGTAGCTGAGGTCACCTTTATGCACAAGCACAGGCTGCCCTGAGGGATAGCAGGAGAAAGGACAGAAGCGCCTGAACAGTAAATGCAGCACTTGGAAGGCGAGAGCCAGAGGAAACATAGTGAAGCCCTCTCCAGCCTCCAAAGCCACCGTGCATGAAAGGATGAGAGTGGGTACGGCTGTGCCAGCATCTGGTCCTGTGTGCCAGCGTGGGGACAGCAAAGTGCACTTACGTGGCATAGCCATAGACAGTATTTCCCCAGGGCTCCAGCGGCTGCACCTGGGAGAGGGCACGTCCTGGGTTGTACCTGGAAGAGAAAGAAAAGGCACGAGTCAGTGTTGAGGACATCTGTCAGCTGGAGGGGACAAAGCCCACACGCTCTCCCACATCCATCTCCCAGGGATGGCAATAGCATCAACCCTCACCTCAGATCCAACCACAGAGACGAAAGCTGGGAGTCCCACCAAGAACCCAAACCACAGGGAAATGAGTAGATAGGACCAGCTGTGACCTATCTGCACGGGTGAGCTGCTCCCTGCCCCACACTGAGCCTGGAGCTGTGGGGACAACCTTCCCTCCTCTCTCCCGAGGCTGGATTTTAACAACTCCAGGCAGCAACAAAGTGCAGAGAACACACGGGGTCACTGTGGCCCAGTGGACAACTGTCCCTGTGGAAATCAGAAGTGTGCACAACACATGGTTACGGCTCAACTGCCTGTGCTGGGGTCTGGGGCACCCCACAGGGCCCCTCCAGACCACACACACACTTCTGCCTTGGGGAACCAAAGCAGGTTATGGTTCATACACCCTCAGATCTCACCGAGAGACGGGATCAGGAGACACACACCTGGGTCTTGAAGCCCAAAACTGGCCCCGACACCCTGGTCTAGATACAGCTGAATGAGAACAGCTCCTGTTATTTCCAAAATCAGGTAGAACCATGGTGACAGGCCTGGTTTTCACCAAAAAAGATCTCATGGTTGCACTGAATGGTCAAGCCTTGCCCATCTGACTGCATAGGGACAGGCTGCCTCCAGTTCACACCACTGACATGGAGCTGTTCCCAGTCACATAGTGACAAGAGCCAGGCACAGAGGCAGCGTTACTCCACATTATTCAACTCCAGTACTGCTTCCTGGGGCTGAAGCTGGCACACTAAGGAGAGCAGAAGGGATGGCTGTATCACCAGCAGCCAGTGTCACCTACTACTGGTGGCACAGTCTGGAGATATTTCATGGTACGATTCAATTGGCTTCTGTAAGTTGTCTTAAAGATGATCAGAAGAGAAAATGTGGGAAAGGAGATACGCTTCTAGATATGAATACTGAGATTTATCTGCTCCTCAGCTGCTCCTAAATTAATGCAGAAATCTGGCATTCCGGGTCCAAGGATAAATCAGAGAATTCCTGGAAGAGGCAATCGCATCCGCCCAAAATCAGCACATAAATGTATGAGGCTACACACAGGCTCCATGTTCCTGGTTCCTCCTCTGCTAAAGCTGAACATCTGCTCCCACTTGGCAAAGGAGGCTGTGTTTCTCACCACCCTGGCATTTCTGATGCCAACATATGGGGTGAGGAGATGCTCTGGGTGAGCTCCTTCTCAGCACAGACACAGCCCCTCCTGGTTTGTGCACAAGCTGTTGACAGACCTGCAGCATCAGTCCTTTCCCAGACCCAAGGGCCTTGGGAAAGGAGACCCTGGCAGCCTCATTTTACACAGTGTTGTAAACACATACAGCTATGAAATCCAGACGCTTTCCCAAGCTAAAATGGTGACTTCTCAAAATAAAGGAGCTCAGGAGAGAGTTTCTACAGCAGTCCCCCACAAAATCAGGGATAACACCCACTGCGTGAAGTGCTGTGCTTGTTGTGGAAAAGGGGAGGTGTGAGCTTTAGGGGAGGAGAGAGAAAAACAGCTGCACAACCTTGCCTAAACATCCCAGCAGATCTCACATTGCACTCTCTTCTCAGAGCCCATTGAGACTTCACTGAGCACAGGAACGCCAAGGAAGGAGACAGCAGCTCAAAGGCAGACAGCAGCTCAAAAGCTGTTTTATAGACTGTTAACATTTGTGTTGGTGCTCCCTGTGCAGCCTCCATGTCACCTCCCCATCATGCACTGCCGTTGGACAGCAGCCCAGAGGTGCAGCTCCAGCGGTGTATCCGTGAGAGCCAGGTGTTCCTGCTCGGCTGCATGCCATCCTCTGCCTGTTATCCTGCTGGGGAGAGCAGGAAGATGCTGCCAGGTGTGCCAGGGAAGTAACACACACTGCTTTCAGCAGAGAGCAAGAAGGGAGAAAGGGGATGCTTCACTCTGGGGAGCTCAGGGCAGGATCAAGGCACATTAAGATCTGGTGACATTGGCAATTCAGAGCTGCAGGATAAGTCTCTGCACAGCCAGCTTGAAGCTATTCAAAGTGAGCATCCTCACCTCTGCAGCTACAAGGCATCAAAGATTTATCCTCTCTCCAAGGGCTGGCAGCTCTTTCAGGGTATCAAAATCCCTGTCGTCTTTCCGGTTCTTAGCACAGGAACCACAGCAGGAAGAGAGAGACTTTCCTGCATTTGCTCTCCAGGTCTTTTCTGACCTGTAAATCTGCCTCAGGAGACTGAAATAAATGAACTAATGACAGCTTCTACTGCAACAGTCCACCCACCTCTGCTGAAATTGGACAAGTAGTAATTTTCTGCAGCAGGATAGAGGTCTGCAGGCCAAGAGAGGATGATAGGCTTTCCACAGACAGTGGGAAAACGCTGATCTCTGACCTCAGCAGCAGCTGCTTCACAACACAACCACTTCAGAAGGATTTAAGGCCAGTAAAAAGCAAGTAGCAGGGCTTGAAATATTTTCCCCATCATGCTGCACTCTTCTCACTGAGATGTTAACAAGAATGCAGCCAGGAGAAGAGAGGTGAGTTGAACACTCCCAGCCTGAGCACTTGGGAAACATGGACCAGGAAAGCACATGATCAGCAAGACAAGGTTAGGTGGGTCAGGCTTGAAATATAAAAGACAAAGCCTGTGCTGAGTTTCAGCCAACAATTTATGCCAGACACAGCCATTGCTCCATGGGCTTGAGGCAACCTGCTTGTATTTGCCAGGCTTCTTCACCTCAAAAAATCCAAGGATTTTTCAAGCCCCTTCTCTCCAGCAGATCTCAGACAACATTTGATGCTCTCTGCACTAATATGTGAACGACCCATCTTTCCAGAACATCCTGCAGGACCTAAAAGTGCTGCTGTTTTATGACACACAATCAATAACCTTTGATGGAGCAGCACCACGGGGGACGTGGCCCCAGCAATCTACGGGAACACCCCACAGGGGGAGTTGAAGCCCAGAGCTGAGGCTGGACACCCTTCCCTGGCCCCTCAGAATACCCATCCGAGGTGAGGAAGGGGGAAGAGCACCCTACCACTTCCTGCAGGTGTCCAGCAAGATGATGTTCAGGGCTGTCTGCTGCTGCTGCATCTTCTGGAGGATCCTCTGCACGCTGATGCAGTTCTCAGGGGAGTAGGGCTGGGGGGCATCAACAGGGACCATGTAGTTCCTCCCCAGATGTTCGTACCCATGCCCGGCATAGTAGAATACAGCTGGGAACAGGGAGAGGAGAGAATGAATCAGGATGCCAACCTGCAGGTCTGTAACCAGTTCTCCATGGCCACATCCCACCTCCTGTTCTGATGGGATACTGGAGCAGGGCAGACCTAGACCAGCAGCACCTATGGAACTGCAGCTACACTGACCTCACAGTTTTGACTTTTTTCCAGTTTATCCCTTCTTTATCCCTTTATCCCTTCTGTAGAGTCAGAAGCAGCCCTGAGAGGTTCCCTTGTGCTTGTGGATTCCCACACTGTTTGTCACCTGAAGTCACTGGGTTTACATATTTCCAAGCCCTCTGTGCTACAACACCCAGGCTCAGCACCTGCCAGGCTGAATTCCACCTTTGTACAAAGTTTGGGTTAATCCTCAGGTCTTTAAAGGAAAAATGACAACAGAAAAAGATTTTACCACAGGATTTTACATTAACAGTCTTTTAAATGAGAAGCTTATCATTTAAAAGAAGCTTCCTAGTTTTGGAGAAGAGATTTACAACTGATTAGGTGATGAAAAACACTCTCCAGATTTCAAAGGTCTGCCTGTATTTATACACCTATAAACTGGTGAAAAATTAGACAGAGATGGAGAGACAGAGAGTTCTCCAGACGTCCAGAACACATGGACCACACGCTTCAACAACCTCAGACCAGACAGGAAGACGTGTAAGGAAGGAAGAGTCAGACCCATCCAGGTGCTGGTGGGAAGTCCAATACTCAACAAGAATTTTGGATTTTACTCTTATGCACGTGGAACTTAGTAATGTTTTCTGCCTTCACAAGAGATGGTAATACAGGGACTTTCAGGTGGAAAGCACTGGGGAGCTCAGCATGGCCCAAGCTGGTGCTCCCCTCTGACCCGTGTCCCGTGCAGGGCTTTCCTACGTGGGCTGAAGCTTCCCTAAAGGAAATTGCACAGTGGCTGCTCACCCCTCCCCAGCGCTGATGACACTGCTTGGGGATTGCTGATTGATGAAAGCCAACTTGGGGAACTGAAATGGGTTAAAAATAGCTCTGTGAGGTGACACAGTTGTGCTACCACAATGGAGGGATGGTGAAAAGTGAGAGATCAGAAATGGGAACAAGCAGCTAAAAGGCAACAGCAGGAGAAATTCTTCAGTCAGACTCACTGCCAAAGCCCACACTTGAGCGAGTAACCTCTCCTCTGTATTCCCTCCACTGTTCCTGCCCCTGGACTTGGCAGGACACTCGCCTTGATCTCTGATTCTGCAAGGGATGTGGTGACAGGGGCAAGAGCTGAAGGACTAAAAGCATGACCTCATCGTGTGGAAGATGGAAAACATGATCTCATAGTCAAAGAGGCCTCGAGTCACCTTTGGTTTCTATTCTCAGGGGACAATGGAAAGTTTCTCAAATGGCTGTTTCCACAGATGCCCACAAGATTTGGGTTCCTCTTCTTGTGGATTGCCAGCCAGATACGGCGGGCTCTGACCTGCAGAAGCTCTGAGCTTTTGTAACTTGCAAATCAAAGCCACAAAACCCTCCCCTGAAACTAGAAAAGAGTATAAAACTGGAAGCCTTCTGGAAAAATTAGATGCAGGCATTACAGGTTGGGCCCCTCAAGTCATCACGTACTGGTGCCTTTCATGCCTCTGCCCCTGTTCATGCAAGGAAGTGATGACATCTATCATCAGGCAGCATCACTGATGCTTGGAAAAAAAATTAAATGCTACAGAAAAGCCCACAAAGAATGATTCAATCCTTAAATTTTTTAACTTTTGAGGTCTTGTGCACCTGAATGCACCACCAGGTGCTCCCCACACTATATAAATCCCAAAGACTGGTGTTCAAATTCAAAAAGACATGTTTCACAACAGCTGAGCAACTTTTCCAGCCTCTTCTGGACATAATTTCTCTCCTGAACAGGAAAGTCAACAATTTGCTCAGAGAAGGAAAGGGCTTTTTTATTCTGAGCTCTTCCCACGTCGTGTGAGTCAGAACTGCTGATCACAGACAAACTTCCGAGTACCAAATTAAAAAGGGGAAGCTCCAGGCACTGCTCATAATGCAGGAAATGTCAGCATGAGGCTTAATTAAGGCATGACTCCATATTCCAAGTATTTCACTCACAACTTTCTGCTCTCGTTGCATTTCCAATGCAATTTTTTTGACTCAGGACTTTTTAGGACACTCAAAATAACATCCTGGGGGATTCACCTGAGGAGAGAATGATTTAGATCACCCAGAGGATGCCTGGGGCCTTCAAAAATCCTCTGCAGCTTTTCTAAGAGATCTGGAGGAAAAGCAGCCCAATGACCCACCACCTCCATACTGTGAATTGGAGAAGCCTTTGGTACATAAAATCACTAAGCCTGGAAAAGACCTGCAAGATCATCAAGTGCAACCTTGGACTGAATCCCACCATTTCCACTAAACCATATCATGCAGTGCCACATCCACTCACTTTCTGAACACTTCAGGCCCAAGGCCTGGGAGGAGGGGGGGAAGGTGCTGGTCTGGTCTAGAGTTGTGGAAGTGGAAGAAGGTCTCACGACAGCCTACAGCTCCTGGAGGGGCAGTTACAGAGACCATAAAGCCTTACTCCCCTCGTCAGCATGGATCATACAACACGGGGCAGTGAGCACCAACCCATGGAGGCTCATGTTCAGCAATCAGCCCTCTCCTCCCTCTGTATGTCCACACAAAGCTCTCCTGATTTCAGCTATGGTGATTGCTACACAGGAGGTGTAACCTCCAGGTAAAGCCTGAGATACAAGGGGATTTCAGAGAGCAACCACAAAAGGAAGCTGCAAATGAAGTCATAGGAATACACTGTCACCAGGTGATGCCACAGCCGTGTGCAGCCCTTCCCACCAGCTCAGCCTCCCCGGTGAGTCAGTGCTTCCCGGAATAAGGTGGCTGCACAGCATTTCCCTCGTGGCCATGTCCCTATTATCCATTGCACAACCTCCAAACCTCCTGCTGAGTGCCAGGCTGGAATCAGCCCATGCTGACTTTCACTGTCTGGGTGCTGCACAGCTGGGAGATAAGCCTCACACTGAGGTTTGGAAGCAAAAAAAGCCCACCTGGCAAGGTATTTTCAGGGTATCTGTCGGGCTGGGAGAACTCAGGGACCCCAAAGGTGCTGCTTTACCCACCAAATCTGAACACCTGCTTTAAGACCCACAAGATCTGCTGGTTGGGTTTGTGTTTGAGGATCACTTCCCACTGAGAACAGTGCGCAATAAGCTCAAAGCCCAACCTCAAAGCCATCTGCAGCTGGCAGTGCTCTTCTGCAAAAGGGCTGTCAGGGGCCCAAATTAGACCTTCAGGAAAGAGAAACAAGGAAATCATAGCCAGATGCAGCAGTCAGGGCTCAAAAGGAGCTCCCCTACCCCACACATTCTCCTCTATTCTGTTATCTACAGAAAAATGAAAACCCCTTTTCCCATTCACCATCAGAAGCACTGGCTCCCCAAAAACTCAGCGTGAGCCCATGCTGTTGGGGCTGGAGGCTGCCACGTGATGGAGAAACACTGCCTTTGCTGGCTGTAACCTGCCCAAAACTGAACAACACTTATCCAGGGGCTTCTGCCAAGCCTGGCACCACTGCAGACTGTGCTGCAGGTCTCCCTTGAGAGAGGAAAGTTCAGTTTCTTCTTTTTCAATTCAACAGCTGTTCAGAAAATTGCCAAATCCCTGCTCAGCATGGGCAAGTGGCTGGGCTGGCTTGGTCTTACCATAGACTCCCTTTTCCAGGAGCTGCAGGAACTGACTGACCGCTGTTGCCATCTCAGCCTTGTTCAGATCCAGGAGGGAGACAACCTGGAAGCCCAGCTGTTCCAGAAGACGACTCAGCTCAAACACATCCTTGACAGGAGCCATGAGGTTGGGATGATGCTGGTAGCGGTTGTTGCCCACTAAAAGTGCTATTTTGCCTGTAGCTGAAACAAACATCAGGTGACAAAGCTGTAAACGCTCAGTGGGAGGCAAAGTCTCACCTTCTCTGTTGCAGTGAGGATTCAGGAAATCTAACAAAAAATTTAGGCAGGCAGGATAGACCCTAGGCTGCTGCAAGCCTCGAGCACCCTCTGGAAAGCCCTCGGCTTTCTGAACACTTCAACAAAATACACAATCATTTTGACAGAAAGGGTTGAGAAGTTTACACTTGACAGCCAAAATCTCAGGAGTGCAGGAGGTTCTGCTCTACCTGCCCTACCGTGACCGTGGGCCTGGTGTGCCAGCAGTGAGAGGGAGGGGGATGCACTGAGCCAGGCTAAGGAGTCCTTTCCCTCACAGGGCTGAAATAGAGAAACCCTGGGGTCCTGCTTTGATTTTATCCCCACCTCCCCACTGTAAAAAAAAAGGATTTATGTCACTCAGCAGTGGTGGGAGTGAGGAGCTTTGCCCTGCTCTGAGGAGGTATTTCAAGGAAGGGAAAAGGTGTCATGTGAACAACATCTTTAAACCCATTTGGCAGCCCCAGAGCTCAAGACTCAGTTACTCATTAGGAATAATATTACTCCACTTGCTGAGAAAGATCAGGGCTTGGCAGGGGATGGGACTCATCTTGTGCCATGCAGCTCTGATCTCAAAAGCAGAGAGCCTGTTGCAATGTGGGCATAAAGGCTTGAAGTGGTCTCTGCAGGAAAAGAACTCCCACTCCCTGTCTTCCCATCCACTCTGGAGCCTGGCTTTGAATTAAGATAATAAGTGCTCAGGAAGAAAAGATGACAGTACTCACCAAAAAACTTTTCAGAGCCACATGTACCTGGGAAAGAAAGAGGGAAATGATAAGCCTGTGCCCAGCATCCAGTGCCAGGTCTGAATCCTGCTCCAACATTCCCAGCAATGCACAGCTGGATCAAACACATAGAGGATCTGTATAAGCAACGCTCCTGGGGCAACTTCTTCACAGCCTGACTGCTAACCTTAAACACACCAGTCTTCATGAAATCCTGCCTGATTTAGGACATCCTGAGCATCTGGGAAGCAAAGACTGGAAAAGGGGCAGGTCAGGGAAGGAGGGTCAGCACGGAGGAGCTCATATGTGGGCTTCCTGATGCGACTCACCTTCTCCCTCACTGCAGCAAAAGCAAAGGTAACACAACGACTCAAGGTCAATAAAAGCTCCAAAACAGAGTTTCTCCCCATAGACATCTGGTGCAGAGGGAGCCACCATTTGCTTTTGATTGTGATAATATTCCCCGAGTTGTTCATCTCCCTTCTCTGACTTTCCCTGCTTTTTAGCAGTTCTGGCTCAGAAAAGCCCCCCCAAATGTGACTCACTTTGGTGAGCCCCACAAGCTTCCCTGCCCAAGCACCTCCAGCTTCTTAAAATTGTTAGTCAAACAGCTCCAGCTTTTCCTATTTAAATTAGAAATTAATTTCAAAAGTCATTCCAGGAGAAAATTCTAAAACCTTACAGGTTCTAAAAGAAGAAATTAAAGATAAATTTCATACATCTCATGGGTCTGGAAGACCTCTGGCCCCTGAACCAGTGTTGCTGAGGCACCAGGGATGCCTGGAAAGTTCAGAACAAAACCATTCATCCTTTTCTGCCTCTGACAGAGGCGCCCGTTGCACGTTAAGCTCCGTAGCTGTAATGCTTTGAACCCAACCCAATCTGGTGTCCTTTTCTTGCTGCCTGTCCCCCCTGGATGCAGTTTTGCCAGCTGTGAGGAGGCAGGCAGATTGCTCTCTGGATATACAGGATCAATTTGCACTTTGGAGAAATTTTAAAGCCAGCTTAAAAGGCAGGATGAGAAGCTTACGGCATAGAAAAATCTCTAGATGGAGTAAAGAGCCAGCCAAGCCAACTTGTGGTATTCCTGCTTCACACAGAGCAAAGGCAGGGGGCCAAGGGAGAGGTGGAGCATGCCTGAGGCTCTGGGGACACATCTTATCCCTGGGATCTGTCACTCATGCAGCATCAGCCCTCAGCTGCCAGCCCGAGGGGCCTGAACCTTCCCAAAATAAACCCCATCCTCTCCGGCTCTCTGTGTCTGAGCGCATCACTTCATCCCAGTGAGGCTGGAAATGAGTTTGGGCACAAGAGCCCACTGCGATTTGGCTGTGGAACTGTGAAATCAGCACCTTGGCAAGGCAGGAAAACCACAGGGAGCAGCTGAGAGCACCGAGCCTGCCCTAACACAGCAGGTTTCTGGCAGACTGCAGAACCCAGCATCCCACCCCACCAGACAGTGCATCAGCAGGTCCACGGGGTTCTCTTTTCCAAATACCGCTTCCTTCGCTCCCTCTGAGCCCTGATACCAAGGAATCCTATTTATCACAGCCCTCATTCACCAGCTTGGTGCTTCCAGACGAGAGCATTAAATTCCACTGTACCCTCTAATTACTTCTCTCTCCAGGTGATGTGCAGCAAAGCAACGGGGGTTGGCTCTGCTCACCTACGTGAACGTCCACAGCGTTGGTCCAGTGCTCTCCATGACTGTTGGAGGCACAGCAGAGGTACGTGCCCGAGTCACTGACCTTGGCATGGGTGATCTAGACAGATCAAAAGTTAAACCACATTATTTATGGTGAAAGTCTGCAGCTCCCCGCCAGGATCTGCTGAAGGCACCCGTGTTCCTGGAATAGAGTACTTTTCCTGCTATTCACTGAGACTTTGCCTCACAAAGAATCAGGACAGGGACAAGAACCAGAGCAGTACTGGCTGACAAGGACTCTGGTTCTCCAGCCCAGGATCCTGCTCAGAGAGGGACTAAAGCCACCACTGAGTCAGGTTGGCCATAGTTCTGTCTATTCCAGCCCTGAACATCTCCAAGGACAGAGACCTCACGGTCTTTCTGGCTCCAGTGTAGCACCATTCACCTCCAAATGAACAACCTCTTCCTAGTGCCCAGCCTGAACTTCCCTGTCAGAAGTGCACAGAGGACTTTCCCACAACCCTGCAACCAGCTTCTCCCATCACCCGCCTCAGCAGCCAAAGCTTCTGAACTATCCCCAGGCAACCTTACCCAGAGTTTTTTTCTCTTGTGCTGTTCCAGCAGGTTCCCATTCCGGTACCACTGGTAGCAGGGGGCTGGGACCCCCATGGCAGCACACTGCAGCTGCAGTGGCTTCCCCACCTCCACCCTCTGCTCCATGGGGTTGAGGATGATGACGGGCTCTCCTCGCCACAGCCGAGGGGGCAAACCTGCAAAGCAGCGACATGGAATTGGTTCTCCCTTCACGAGGACAGCAAACAACGGCCATTTTTCACCGTCACCACTGCACCTTTCTGCTTTGGGAGCAAGGAATGCTTGGGAGCAACACCTGCAATAGCCAATGCCAGACCACAGCCCTGCCTCTGGCTTCCCAACCCTGACCCTTGCCCTTTCCTGCCAAGGGTGCAGTCAACATGCTGAGGTCAACCACACCCTGAGTTATTTTTGGTCAGCTTTGAAGTAACCAGATGGACTCTTCTAGTCCCAGCACCCCAAATAGCCCTAGAAAACCCACAGTGAGTGATCAGCAGGAGGTGTAGGTACATGCCAGGTTGGATGGAGCTTGAGCCAACCTGGTCTAGTGGAAGGTGTCCCTGCCCATGGTAGGGGTGTTGGAACGAGATGAGCTTTAACGTCCCTTCCAACCCAAACCATTCTGTGATTCCATGACACATCAAGAAGGTAGAAGACATGCTTGTACCTCTGGCGACACACTGATGGACCTCCACCTTCACCCAGTCAGAGAAGACAGCATTTCTGTAGAGGTCATTGACTCTGCAGGTGTAGAGCTGGGTCTGCTCTGCAATAATGGGCAAGTCTGGGTTGGTTGCTCCAGGAATCTGGTGGCAGTCAGACTAAAGGGAAAACACAGGCAGTGGGCAGTGATTCCCTCCTCACTGCTGGCAGCAGCAGGCACTAGGAAGCCCCTTGTAAGAGCAGCGAAAGTGGAAATTCCTAATTTCCTCCCTTCCTTCAGCTCCCCCACTGTGTGCAGGGACCCAACCTGGTGCCATACCCAGGGACACACGCTCCCACCCTCACCTGGTGCTGACAAAACCACTGGTACTGCAGCAAGGTGCTTCCCTCGGCTCGGCACCGCAGTGTGAAGGAGTATCCCACTGGGACAGAGATGGAGACTGGTTGCTCAGTGATGGTAATGGCTGTGGAGAAACAGGGTGTGGAGGTGGAAACAATGCAGCAAGCACAGCCCAGGGCTCGCTGGGCTACAAGAGTGGCATCCATCCTAGCAGGAAGGGAAGTTTGGAGGAACAGGGATGCTCTGTGCAGAGGGCATGGACGAAAGGACGGATGGATGGGTGGATGGGTGCCACGAGGATGCCACGAGGCTCTTCTGGGTGCTCTCCCAAGTGCCACAGGGGTCGCACGGTCACTCTTCCCACCGCCCCGTGGCCGCTCACCTTCCTGCATCGCTTCTCCGGCGGCTCCTTCC
>NW_021939189.1:15429190-15434588 GCF_001715985.3 Manacus vitellinus | reverse complement strand
CGCCGCCTTACAGGTGTATTTGAACATATCCGCTCCCTATGGGTGTCCTCCTCTCCTTCCCGCGGTGCCCCTCTCGCACACTCCTTAGAGGTGACCTCATCTCCACCACCACTGTTGACCTTCCTCTCATTCCCACAGGTGTTCCCCTTACAGGTGTACTTGTCCATATCCCTACGGGTGTCCTCAGCCCCCTCTACACGAGTGTTTTCAACCCCACCAGTTACCTCATCCCCACAGGTGTCCTTGCCCCTATCCCCACTGGTGACCTCAACTCCTTACCCATGGGTTTCCTCCCTCCTTCCCATGGTGCCCCCTCCACTCCTTACAGGTGTGGATATCCCCAGTGGTGACCTTGCCCCTCTCCCCAAGAGTGTCCTCCCCTCCTCCCCACAGTGCCCTTCCTCCCTTACAGGTGTATTCACCCATATCCCCACGGGTGTCCTTACCTCCCTCCTCACCAGTGTCCTCAGCCCCTTCCCCACAGGTGTCCTTGTCCTTTCCCCACAGGTGACCTCACCCCCATCCCCACAGCCGTCCTCACCCACATCCCCAATGGTGTCCTTAGCCCTTCCCCACAGATGTCCTTGCCTCATCCCCACAGGTGTTCTTGCCCCTGTTCCCATGACCACCCTTGCTCTCATCCCCACAGCCACTCTCACCCCCTCCCCACTCCCACTCAGCCCACCACCCTCACACCCCACAGCCGCTCTCACCTCTCTCCTGGGAGCCACGGACAGAAAGGCTCATGTTGGGCCCAGTGCTGCTTTGTGGGTGGGCACATAGAACCTGCCTCCTCCTCCAAGAAGTCCCCACCAGCTGGGCCAGGCATCACGAGGGCCCCAGGGGAAGTGGTGCCGGCAGTGCCAGAGGTTGCACAAGCCCCTCTGGGAGGGAAGGGACACAGTGGGGCGTCAGGACTCCAGCGCTGTGCCGTGACTTGCACTTACAAGGTTAGGGCAAGGTCAGACTTGTTAACCCAGAACTCTTCACCTTTCAAGAGGCAGCAAGACTACAAGGAAATGAGCTGGAAATGGTGGATGGAGAGGACAGAGGGTGGCCAGGGAGTGATTGACTGTCATTCCCAAAGAACTTTGCAGTGACCAGGCAGCGAGACTGACACAAAGCCTAGGAGGATGGAAGCAGGTCTGGGCTCAGGACTTGGGGTGACAAGATTCCTACTCCCAGGGCAGAGAAATTCCCACCAGGCTGGCTTCTCCCCAATAGTCCTAGGAAGCAAGTCCCCACAGAGCCAGGAGTGATGGGGACCAGGACTTCTGAGCATGAGGGGGGACCATGGACCAGCTAGAGGAGAGGTTGTGAGGGGCTCTCACTTCTCTGCTGAAATTTCTCTCCCCTGGGGCTGTAGCAGTGCTTATGGGCTGACCAAGGAAAAGCGAGGCCATCAGGGATGTCTCTCCTAAGTGGCAGCATGGAAGGGCACAAACAGATCATCAGGATGGCAGAGAGAAGCAGTTGTGGCTGAGAGTGGTCATTGGTCACCTCCACAGGGCAGGGCTGGGCCATGCAAGGGTCCGAGGGACTAAACAAGGCTGAAGGATGTCCCTCTCCCTGCCGCTTTTCTCTTAGAACGGATGGGGAAGAAGGTGGTAGGAAAAAGCCAACCCAACACAACTGGTAAATGCAGGAAGGATTTTCTCTCTCCATGTCCTTTCCTCTGTGCAGGATGGGACAGTTATGCTGCAAAAGCAAGAAAACCTGCTACACCCTGTCCATCCAATGTGATACTGAGTAACCCCTGCTCCAACCAGGACTGGTCTTTTCCTTTCATGAATACAGAAAAGGTGATGCCTAGCTCATCTCCCCAGCTGTCTGAGATCACATGGACTTTTTCCTGATTTCTTAGGGGTCCAGCCAGGCATTTGGAAATATACACTTGCAGGTTTAAAACCTATGAATGATTGCAAATGAAGGTTCTGGCTGAATATGTGCCAGCAGCTCCGTGCCACACCTGTGCTGCAGAGTTATTATCCATGCAGCACAGGCAGCTAATAAAAATGATCATTAAATTAACCCCAGCACTTTCCTAGAGCTAAAGATGACAATTCTGATTGATGCAGCATCTCTTCAAACAGCTGGAGGTTGCTGCATTCCCTGTAGACTGTTTCTCCAGGCTTCAGAGAGAGAATCCTTCTGCAAATACCTGCTCAAAAAGTCTGTCATATTTGTCCTCTATAGCAGAGCCCTGCCCTGGCACGGTCTGTGTGAATATCTGGGGAAGAACCAGGGGTGAGAGCTTGTTGTCAGAGTGCAGGAAAAAGCCTGTGATTTTAGAAAGGGAGGAACTTATGGGCGCAGGGTGGGAAAGGAAAGGATAAATTGTGCGAGAGGAGTGAGAAAACATCTGCGACGTGCTGTGAGTCAGTGCTGGATTTGCAGGCAGAGGAGGAAAGCTTTGCTAACAAGGACTGAATCCTTGTGGCTGGCTGGCTTAGGCTTCAGCAGCTAAACATGTTTCCAAAGTGAGACGGGAGCAGAGGGCACTGTCACTCTCTGTGAGCAGAATGACAGGAGAGCAGATGTGAGAGGAAGCTGTCCCAGCAGGGATAGGCACAAGAACCATTCAGAGCCTGAAAGGGCAGAAAAGAATACAACCCCCGTGTGTCTGGGGGGAGGATCAAACACCACAGCAGGCTTTATCTCGTCACATCTGAGCTAAACCTGCGCTCACCATCCAGGTTTCCCTCCACTGCTGGGGTGAGGCACTGAACCACGTTGTAACCAGGGTGGGAAGGGACCCCTGGGGGTCTCTGGTCTAGCCCCCCCCACTCCAAGAAGGACGTCAATCATCTGCTCAGCACCTTGTCCCCTCCACTGTCTCACAGGATGGAGATTGCCCATTTCTCTGGGACCCTGTGGTACTGTTTGATCTCTGTCACAGGCCAACTAATTTTCCTAAGATCTAATTGGAACTGTCCTCCTTGCCACTTGCATTTTGGCCTCTCAGTCCATCACTCTGCATCTCTGAGTCTGTACCTTCCTGTGAGGTAGTGAAGGAAATGAGGAGGTCTCTGTTTAGCTCTCCCCTGAAGCCTGAAACCCAGCTTCTCTCACCCTCTCCTCCTATGTCAGGTGCCTGAACTCCCTCAATCTTTTTGGTGGCCTTCACTGGACTCATTCCAGTAAATCAGTGGCTTTCCTGTATTTGGGACTCTGCAACCAGACATAGTTCCAGGCCCAAAGCAGAGACCTACCTGTTCTGGACACCCTTCTCAGGTGGGCTGGGCTCTGTTCTATCAGATCAACATGCCAAGAGATTGGGCTCATGATGAAATAATGTCTAATTCATATGCTGGGGCTTGAATTCAGGTTTCCTGAAGCTGTGGGACCTGAAAGTCCTCCTCCTCCTTCCAGAGAAAGGGATGGGAGCAGGAGAATGCTACATTGCATCCTCCCGGCCCAGCATCCTCCCTCCCACATTTGGGCAGCAGCCAGGGCGCAGTGAAGGGTGTGAGATCAGGGCATGCACACTGAATATTCTTATGTCGCTCAAACGCTTCTTGAGCCAAAGGTAGTGTCTTCATCCTGCATAAACCTCAGGAGATTTTAGCAGCACAGGACACATTTGTGTGGGAGCAGCTTAATGCCAAGAGGAGGGAGGAAGCATCTCCCTTTTACTGACTTTACCTCCTGCTAATTTCACTCGATGCCCCTGGTCTTGTTCTCCTCGTCCCTCACAGCTGTGTATGCCTCAGTCATGGCACCTCCGTTCATTCTCCCAGGCTGAAGAGTCGCAGTCTATGTAGTTATTCTTCATGCAGCAGCCAGGCTGGACCTTGGCTCATCCTTGCTGACCTTCTCTGTGGCTTAGGTTTGGGGGTTTTTTGGGGTCTACTGTACTCTGTTAGAGATGGATTATTCCTAAGTGGCATTAGCCAACACAGAGACCACTGCTGCCTATCTAAAATGACTATTGTGGTTTCCCCAATGGATCATGTTATGTTTGTTTTATGCAATTTCATCTGCTGTTTCACTGCCTGGAGAAGACAAGGTCTTCAGTCAGCCCTCTGGGACCACCTTTCCTTATATTTCTTAGGACCACATCCAAATGTCTTAGGAGGTCCACCTCCTTTGCCTTTGCCAAGATTAAGTATCTTCTCTGGTATTCAGCCATTTACATGCCTAATAATGTGATCACCTGCCACCATAGTGCACCCTGTGATCACCTGTATGGGTGATCACACACTGTCTGTGTCCGTGACCACCCTTGTGCCAGTGCCTATTCAAAGTCACCCTCCAAATCCCAGTGTTAGCTGGGGAAAAGGAATCAGGAGTGTCCTGCTCCAGGCGATCCATCACATGCCCCCGATTGTTGTTGCATCCGCTGCCTCTCCTGCCCCAGGAGGATCAGCTCAAATCCTGTTCTCTTTCGCAGTCTGGAGCAATTTGCCATCATCTCCCTGCTCCTGCAGCAATCACTGCTGTGCAGCTGTGGGCAGGCAGTGATCCACAGTGAATCTGCTCTATCCATCATTCCAGGGCTGGAGGGATGCGATGCCACCAGTGATGTGCTTGCAGCGCATGATGCAGCAGCTTGACAGGCAAGAGGAAGGCAGAAAAAGAATAAATCCAATTTTACTACTCATTATGTTTTCATTTGGTATTAAATCACTGCTGGTAATAGTTTGTGACACGTATCCACCTTTTATAGCCCTGTTTTGTGCTGTCTTTTCCATGGAGACTATAAATACCATCACAGACCGTCTCCTGAGCATTCTGAGATAAAGAGCAGATTGCCAAGACATAAGACCCCAGTGTGAGGACGTGACTGCTGAGTGGTGCCACCAGCGAGGGTGGGAGCCTCGTGTCTACAAGAAATCAGTGGAGGTTGTAGCTGATCCTGAGAGATCATAGAACCATGGAATATCCTGAGCTGGAAGGGACACGCAGGGCTCAAGTCCAGCTCCTGGTCCTGCACAGGACACCCCAACAATCCCATCCTGTGCCTGGAAGCATTGTCCAAATGCTCCTTGATCTCTGGAAGCCATGGGGCTGTGATCACTGCCCTGGAGAGCCTGTTCAGTGCCTGACCACCCTCTGGGGGAAGAACCTTTTCCTGAGATCCAGCCTAATGCTCCCCTGACACAGCTCCAGCCATTCCCTCGGGTCCTGTCACTGGTCACCAGAGAGAAGGGACATTTGAAGTGTGAGAAATTCCCCTCATTGAGGTGGAGGTTATTATTAAAAAAAAAAAATAAAAAATGTAGACTTCTTCCCCAAAAGATGAAGTGGAGCTCGCAGCCATGGGGAGAGAGAGAGGCCGGGCAGCCAGCCCAGAGAGGCCGGGCCGTGGCCGCTGCGTCACGTCCCCAACACCCCGACTGACAGCGGCATGTGCAGGGTCGCTATAAATGCCAGCGGTGACTGACAGGGCGGGCAG
>NW_021939189.1:15384672-15428766 GCF_001715985.3 Manacus vitellinus | reverse complement strand
CTCCCAGGCCGAAAGGCAACGCTTGGCCCCAAACCGAGCTGGAAGTGGTGTGGCCACCTGGGCCTCATCATGCCCTGTGGGGATTCTCCCCACGGACCATTCCCGAGGGGGAAAAGCCAAGTGATGGCTTGGGCTCTCCAGAGGGGCTGGTGGGCCCCGGGCCAGTCCCTCTTGCCCCCTGGAAAGAGCTGGGGGTGTCACGGTTGTTGCTGGGGCAGGGGGTGTTGGTGTCGCGCATCACATGTAATGGGGTGGGTGTGTGGAGTCCTGGAATCATAGAATAGAATTGTGCAATATCTTGGGCTGGAAGGGACCTGCAAGGATCATCAAGTCCAGCTCCTGGCCCTGCATAGACACCCCAACAATCCCATCCTGTGCCTGGGAGCGTTGCCCAAACACTCCTTGAGCTCTGTCAGCTGTGGGGCCATGACCACTGCCCTGGGGAGCCTGTTCAGTGCCCAATCACCCTCTGGGGGAAGAACCTTTTCCTAATATCCAGCCTAAACCTCCCCAGACACAGCTCCAGCCGTTTTCTCAGGTCCTATCACTGGTCACCAAAAATTGATCAGTGCTGCCCCTCCATTTCTGTTCGTGAGGAAGATGCAGACCCTGATGTGTTCTCGGTCGATGGCTTCCCTTATGAAATCCTGACAAACATGAGTGTCTGTCTCTCCAGTTAAATTCAGGGAACAGCACTGACCTTCCTGCCTTCATTGTAGTGAAGCTGCTCAACACCACAGAGCGAGGGGCCACACTAGTGCCTTATCTTATTGCCAAAAAGGCATTTCTACAATGTAGATAGGGGCCAACAGCAATGAGAACAGCATTCCTGGGTCAGGAATGGCCTCAGGCAGAGGGTCTGGGGTAGAAATAAGGCTTTGTTCGCTGGGGAGAAGGTATGAGAAACATGCTGTCAGCTGAGCCTGACTGAGGGTAGCTCACACAAAAATACAGGGCGATGTGCCAGTGGAGCCAAAGGTGTCGGTGATCGTGTGAGGTGTTCAAAAAAAGCCTCAAAATTGCTTTGAATGTACTGGGAACACTGTTCAGTCTCCAAACGAGTGTACCTCTTCCCTGCTGATGGTTTATAAATAATCCATTTCCAGCATGTCAGACACTGATGCCTCAAAGAGTGAGACATTCATAAAAATAAACACAGGACCAAAAGACATAAAAAAGGGCTGCTTGGAAGTCAGGTGTTAAAACTGGGTAACACCAAAGTGGAGCTGCCTAAATTGAGTTCCTTTGTGCTGGCATCGTGGGGTGCAAGCTAATTGTGGTCTGGCTGCACACAGTGGCATCTTCAGCACCAACAAATGCCAATACAGGGTCCACAACCTGCAGTCTCTGGAAAATCTCTGAGCCCAGTGACTCCAATCTGTGGATTACAGGCAGAGAGGATTTAATAAAGAAGATCTCAAGGTGTTTGGATTGCCTGTAGCTTGACTTGAGCATATTCCCCCTGACTATGCTGGAATTGCAGCTTTAATCAGTTTAACTGTAAAGGAGGGTTCATCCATCCTGCAAGCAATACCTCCAGTGTTCCCTAAATCCCCTGAAGTTTTCCTTACATCTGCTAAGGAAGGCATGGAGTGATTTTGGTCTCCTGGGCAGTGCACCTGATGTCTTCTGACTGGATCGACTCTGTGGCTGATGTATGGTAAATCCAGCCCATTTCTGCAATGCTCTGAGCCCTGAACTCCTTGAACTTGTCAGACTGGTGCTGCCAGGGCTGCACCCCAATTCCCATCCATGGGAGCCTAATCCTGGCAAAGGGACTCTGTGCTGCCACACTCAAATCTGCAGCACATTCAATTTCCACAAATTGGCCAATCCGTTTTCCAATCCGTTTATGTTTGTGGTTGTCAAAGCCTGTGGCAAGGCAATTTTGTTTTGCCTGTTAACTCCACTGTCTGCCCCTTCTGTTGTAAGAAGTGGTGAATAAATATTTGCCAAATAGCAAAACTGACCTTTCCCTGTCATGGCAACTTCCAGTTTCCCTGATGAGTTAGGGTAGAGTCATATAAAAGTCTTGTTCCCTGTGGAACCCTACAAGTGGTGAGGAGGGTGAGGATGTGTGGAGCCAGGATGTGTGGAAACTGTTGTTGTTGTCTAAGATGTAGGGTAAGGGGTTGAATTAAGTGGCTCTTTTTGTCCTGTAATTAAATAATGGATCAAAACAATTATGGAAAGCAAGTGAGTGGAATGGTGCAGCAAGGAGACTTTCAGAAAGCAATTATGAGTTTAATTAAATCCAGGAGCATCTGGAGAGCTTGCCTGGGAGAACTTGAAAAGCAAGATGAGCAACATGCTGAACGGCAGATAACATTGAGCAGTTCTCTTTGACACAGAACAGATTTGGGTTTGGAGCTAACAAAGGCATGGGACAAGTGATGCAGACACAGAATTGTGGTGGGAGGCTGCTGTGGTGGTTAGAAAACAAAAATGGATGTTCTGGTCTAAAGAAAGTGTGGGTTTCTTTCAGGCTTCTCTGTTGCTGTCTTTATATGTATTTATAAAGTGTATTTAATAAAAATATTTGCCTGCTCTTTTCACCTATTCTTAAAGCAGTAGAAAGTGTAGTGACATGGTAGAGGTACATGCAGGCATCTTTAGGAAAAGAAACTGAAGTTGGGAATCCCTGCTTCTGGGGTGACTCGTGGACACATTCTTCAGTCAGCTCTGGGGTCTCAGCATAGGAAGGACTTCCATAAAGGAAGGACTCTTTGGAGTGAGTCCAGAGGAGGCCACAGAATGATGAGAGGGATGGAGCCCCTCTGGTCTGAGGAAAGGCTGAGAAAATTGGGATCGTTCAGCCAGAGAAGAGAAGCTTCAGGGTAACCTAATTGTGGCCTCCCAGTACCTGAAGAGAGCCTGCAGGAAAGATAGCGAGAGACTGTTTACAAAGTCTTAGTGACAGGCCAAGGGGGTATGGCTTCCCACTGTCAGAGGGCAGGGTTAGATGGGATATTAGGATGAAATTCTTGGCTGTGAGGGTGATGAGGCTCTGGCACAGGTTTCCCAGAGAAGCTGTGGCTGCCCCATCCCTGAAGTGTTCAAGGCCAGGTTGGATGAGGCTTGGAGCAACCTGGACTAGTGGAAGGTGTCCCTGCCCACAGCAGGGGGTGGAATAAGATGAGCTTTAAGTTCCCTTCCAACCCAAACAATTCTGGGATTATATGTAGAGGGCAGTTTGGATGATCTTACTTGGTCTCCCTAATCCTACAGGAGGAAAAGGTTGTTGTGTAAATTGAAGGATATGAATTTGAAAACCAGAACACGCTTCTTCTGTTTTTTAGCTTGTAGAATATGCCAGAGGTGGTGCTACAGGGGCCAAAAGAATAGAGGTGTTGAAAATGACTGTAGAGAGAATATAAATCCTTTTATTAGACAGAGTGTTCAGGGTGTTTATGCTGTGTGCCCTCAGGAACTGGTATTTAGGAAGGATTTTTCCTGTGAGCAGACAATTCAGTGTCAAGAGATCACTGGCTTTCCTTTGCTGGTCTTTTAACATACCTGATATTGGACAATATGAGGAGCAGATTGGTGATTTGCCTTCTGCCCTGGCTGCTGACAGGACTTTTTTATTTTGGGGTAGCTGTTTTGTTTGTGTTGTTTTTTTTTTAAACCCTCTTATATCTCAAAGCACTTGACTATAATTATTTCACAAAATGGGAGGAGGAGCTGTCAGTCCTTTCCATGGTCTGCCTTAGCTGCATTCATAGGCCACAGCTCCAAGACATCTCTTTAGGTGTCCTTTTTGTAAGAACTAGTGAGGCTGCAGAGTGTCTTGTGCAGAGAGATGCAATTTTATATAAAATCTTCACCTGAGTCCCAGGTGAACTCCTCTGCTGGCAGCGATGTGCACCTCTGGCCTCGTGCAGGTGTCTGCTCCTTGGTCTCGTTAGAGCATTGCCTCCTTGCTTATATATCTTTCTACTGTCATAGCTGCATCATACACAGATATTTATAGAGTGTAGTGACATTGCCTCTGATCTTTTCTTGGATGACTGTCTCTGTTTGGGGTGGCAGTTGAGCTCAGGAGACAGCCTTGCCACCTGGCTCTTCTGGCTGGAAACCATTCCCAATCTTGTCCCTCTTGCTTTGCACATAGATCTTTCTCCTTCATTCGATATTGTTGCTATAATAAAGTGTGCTGGAAACTCAGGAGCACTTGTTTCCTGAAAAGCATGTTTAGTTCAGAGGAGTTCCCTCTTCAGCAGCTGGGCACCTGTATCATCCTGTGTGACCTTGCTTTGGCAAGGAATGGTGTAACTCCCAGGTAAGGTGCCAGCTGAGGCACCTGAGAGCATTCAGTCAGTTTGATTTGTGGGATGGAAGTGTCCTAAACTCTAAAAGGAGGAAAAGCCAGTACCCACTGGAAAGGCAAAAGTAAAGGTACCAATGATTCAGCTTCAAACCCTGTGATCTGTTTCCCATAGGTGTAATTACTTGCACAGTGGTGTCTGGTTTGAGTGGGGCTCCTTGGCAGTGAGTGATGACACTGAATAACAATCCCAAACAGTCCCAAAGGGGGATTTTTCAGCCCCCTTTCCAAAGTCTCCTGTCCATATATCCCCTAGAAAGCCAAGCAGAGATGAGTGTGTAGGTGATAACCAAGGCTGGAGGAACTCGGGCTGGACAAGCAGTGCCCTTCAGGGTCACTGTTAAAATACAGAGCATATCACATGTGAGAACTTTGGTCTTCTCTGGAAACCTCATAAATGGAGATGTTTCCCAGGCCAAAGATCCCGTCTCATTGAGTGTAGGGGAGTGTGTGGTCCTCTCCAAACAAGGCATTTCCCATGCCACAGCAGATGTACTTCCCAGCAGAAATTAAAACCTTCTCTACCCTCGCTCTGTTTCAAGGAGGGGAGGAGAGTCTCGGGTGAATGAGGTTGTTATTTTATAGTGACTCAGTCTCACACTTCACAGCATCACCTGGTCCAAGGAAGAGGAAGGAGTAAGAGCTGTTACAGGCAATTTTACTTTCACTTTTCTTCTTTTCTATGCACAGTGAGCTGCCAGGAGGATGTCAACTTTCCTGGGCATCTCATTGTCCAATATTTGCTTTACTTTCTTTTGCCATTTCTTATTCCTCTGTGTCTTTCTAAGTTTAATTTGGACCATAGAAACAGCAATAATTCAGAGTTAAAATACACAGATCTGAGCCATCTTCAGAGCATTACAGAGGCTGATACAGGAATGTGTAACTTAATTTATTGTTCTCCACCTTCTCTGTTAATGAAATCTAACTCTCAATTGTTACACACAAGTCTATGTTCATCTCAGCACAAAGTAAATTACCTGCATAAAAAAATGCCATATTTCTGCAGTTCTGACATCGATTTGGTCTGTGACCTTGACAAGCAAAGACTCAATACATCCATTTTCCAATCTGAAATAACAATGTGTCTTGTACAGCAACACAGCCCTCACAGCTGCTTTATCAGGGACTGCTGATAGCTGCTGCCATGGTATATGAACACCAGCACACTCCTTCTGTGTGTGCATGGAGTGCTTGATAAGGAGCGGCAGAAAAGCGGCCTAAGCATAACCATATGTACATGAAAGCCTCATTATTGGATTTTAAATGTTGAAAAGGGTTTGCTGCCGACAGCTGAGGCAGTATTCGGAGTGGCTTGTATTTGTTTCAAGTAGTATTAACCTTGGAGGCAGACAAGTTCATAGGAAACCTTATACTTGGAAGTCTACATGTGCAAAACATGCCAAATAATGTCACGGGTCAGAGAGTCAGCAAGGGGATTGCCAGGGCTGTCCCTCTGTCCAGCTCCCGGGATGGACAGGCTGCCCTGCTCCCTGTGGGCTTCCCGAGGAGCTTTAGTGCAATGCTTCTTCCCTCAAAACATAACTCAGAGCTCTCTGCTTTGCTGTCATGGACTCATTTAGCTGTTTCCTTCCTGCACTGAGCAGCTTGTGTGGCTCAATTTTCATGCTGTGGAGAAGCACAGAAAAAATATTGATGACTGCTGCAGTTCAAGCAGCTCAAGTCCAGGTGCTTGTCCATATGAGGATGGAGCCACTGTTAAGCCTATTTCAGGGTCTCCTGAGCTCTTGTTGACTTCTGTGTGAGGAATGAGCTGGAAGGAGAGAGATTTCTTTATCTCGGGGAGAAGAAATACTGAAAGAGGGCAATTTCATGGAGTGATTGCATGAGAGGGTTAGAAAAGTGTCAGGTTGAACATCTATGTTTTTCAAGCAGTTAACTTTTCAGTGCCAGTGAGGTGGTGTACCAGACCAGGCCATCAACTTGAGTGGTTAAAAAAAGTGAGTGGTGTTGACAGTTCTGCCTCCTGCCCGTGCAAAACTGAAATTTGGCAAGTGCCTAAAAACGGGGAAGGCTGTCTTCACTTCCAAAGGAAATTATGGGTAGTTGAAGGGCTAAAACATTTAAGAGTATGATAAATGGCTGAAGGAATTTGAAAGTCTCTGATACAACAGAATTTAAAGAAGAACTGAGACTGGTAGAAGGTATGTGCTAGAGGAGTATAATTCTGTGTCCAGCTGTTAATAAACAAACTTGTATTTTCAGAACTAGCTTATAAAAAGCTGAGCTTCATTTCATGGATGTGAGGTGTGCCCGAGCTGGCCTCCTCCCACTGATGCTGGACATGCCTAGAGCAGCCTCTTTGAACTCCACTTCTCCAGTAGAAAGAAGCCCTATACTTGAGACTGATTCACCACTTTAGATGTGTTCCTCAGGATAACATAAGCGTTTACATTCATCCAGTAACTGTAATGGCCCTGAGCTTGCTCGAGGGAGACACATCCACTGCTGATGCTGCATTTTGTTAGCAGAGCCCTGTGCTGTTTGTGCTAATAAGTCCCTGGGGAGCCCAGGGCACAAACAGCCCAGTCCCAGCAAGGATCAGACCAGGCACACTGGGGTTTCCAGGTGAGTAGATTGGGTTCAGAGTCTGATGTAGTTGTGCTGTTGCAGCTCTATATGGATATGCTGGAACGTAATTGAAGTGAAGCACCAGCTGCCTGCAGGCAGGGCTGTGCTGGCTGCAGCATCCACGGTTTGATCTTCCTCTCTCGGGGTTTAAAACTCTAGTCTGAAAAGCAAATTTAGCATATTGAGGTTAAACTTCAGTTAATACATCATGGCCTTTTTCTTCTGATAATATCAAAGCTCCTCAAGAGACCCTCAGTCCAGCGTTCAGCGTTGTCTGAGGATGTGAAGTGAATAAAGCCCACGTTGCCTTAACACTGGGGATTAAAAAAAAAGCACTGTCAATGCTCAGTGTTTGATCACATGCATGAGCACAAGGGGTTCATGGCACTGACACCCTTCCTTCTGACTCCTCTTTTCTTTACATCTAAGCCAAGACACATCCCCATTTGTCTTATGCAAGAAATGATGATTAAAACCACACTTCTGCCTACACTAGCATTTTCCAGCAGGGATTTTGGGATCTTCCCTCAAGGGATGCCCAGGTCCTTAGTATTCCTGGAGGGCAAGAGGATGTTTTTCCCTTGCAGTGGTAAGCAAAATGATTTGGTGTTCATTTACAGTTGAGAAGTTGGTGGTTGAGACAGTTTAAGCCCATGAGTTGTGTTTCCAGCCAGACAGAGCTGCCTGGGGGCATCCCAGAGCACAAGGATGAATCTGTCCATGGGATCACCTGCAGTGGTAGTGCTTGGGAGGAGCATGGGGAGGAGGAAGCTGGATCCCTGGGAGGTCAGGACAGGGTGAGAGCAACAAAAGGTGCAGTTTGAGCTCTGAGGGTGTCTGTGAGTGATGAGGACAAGGTGAAGTGGTGATCAGTAAAGCAGGTAATGCAAAGGTGTGCCTGGCAGTGCCAGAAAGGACATGGAGCTCACAGGGATGTCACAGGTGGTGGAGCTCAGCTGGACAGACAAAGTTCTTCTGTCTGACTTCTCCCATGGGCCAACACAGCACACGAAAGATGGATTGTGTGTGATGATCGTGATGATCAGCCTGTTATGGTTAATGTTTGATTTTCCCAGCTGGATAATGCCCAATCTCTGGCATCCTCTGGCTTCATGAACAACAGTTGGCACTGGGAAGGGATCAGGATTGTGTAGCTGGGGGTGGAGAGGGTGAAGCCACTGCTACCCATGTTTGCTGGGTTAAAGCTGCTCCTGAGCAGCTGTCTAAAACTTCTGCTGTCTTTGCTCTCCTGAAGGAGAAGAGTCAGTGAGCCCTTCAGGGTTTTTTTCCCTGGTGTAAATGTGCAATGATTTGTGTAAAGCGTCAGGCCTCCGAGCTGAACTTTTTTTCTTCTACTCATGTAAAGGTTCTGCCTCCACCCGTGGAACATACAGTTGGCAGAAGCACTTTTCAGAGTCTCTCTGTCGTCATTTTTAGGGCAAGACTTGGAGTCCTGCTGACTTCCACGTGACTGGGACTCGCACATTTGGGTAGGAGACCTGAAGAGGTGCACTTTCAGGTGGACCTTCAGGTGGTTCTTCCTGCTGTCTTCTCTAGCACCTTCATAGAGCACTGAAGTTTGGTGGTTCACTGGTCTTCAGAGCAGAAGCTGAGAAGGTTTGATCTGTCTGCATGGACAGATGTGGGAGTCTGGTATCCTACATCCCAGAGGGGATATCTGCGCTGCAGTCATTTCTGAGGCTACATGGTGAGGCTGTTGCATAGGCACAACTATGTATCTCAGTGCAATTAAATCCCTGAGCTTACTTGCTGTTGACTAGTCAGTCCCTGGTTAGTTTTAGACTTTTGATTGCCACGTGGGTGAGCTCAGGGCCTGAGGAACTGCTTCTGACTGCCGCATGTCAATGTGCAGAGGTTGTCACACTGCCACAATCCGGCAGTGTGGCCTTTTGGCTAGGACATGAGTCCTTGAAGACACTCCCTCGAGAGAGCTGGTGACCACTGGTAAGTAGATCATCCGGGTGTCCTTTGTGCAGGACTCGGATGTTTGATTTTGTTCCCTGAATCGGTTAATGTTACAACATGCTCCTGCAAAGAAAGCAAAACGTGTAGATTCTTGTAAAATCTCCTTCTGTTATTTTATTTTAATGTTTTGCCAGACCTTAGTGATTTGGTTGGTAGGCTGGAAAGCCATGCATAGTGACTAGGGAGCTATCAGCTTCTCCCAGGAGCTGTCCTTGGAAGCACAGAGGGCACCCAGCTCAGGCCACCTGCTTGCCATCAGAGAAGGGGGGGGGTCCCGGTCCAGACTCCCTCCTACTGTTTAATTGGACACCTCCCCGGGGGGAGTTGCCTGCTTTGAGCACAACGCTGGTGCATGGAAGGCTCAAGGTGCTGCTTCTCAGAAACCTACTTGTATAAACATCCTGACACTGGTTCTCTGCGGTTAACGACCATTTCATTTTTACAGCCTTTGATTTCAATTCACAATGTGGCTTGCTCGTCCTGGCAGGCAGCCTAAGGCAGCTGTACCTTCTTTAAATAGGAACTCTGACCTCTGCAAAACGACTCATCATTAATACGTCTCTGTAACGGTTTGTTTATTTCAGCTCCTTTCCATGCTTCTCTCTCTAATGGTTTTTATGCTGTTTTTTGCTTAGCTTATCAAGCAGCAGATTCTGTCCCTCCAGTTTAGGAAGGTAAAACTGCGTTGCATTAAACTGTTCTGACCAAACACTTTTCTGAATCTGCCTGCACATGACTAACCTGTAGTGCTTTGGTACTAATTAATTAATCAGTCGAGAGACCTGAAGTGATCTAACAGCCTCATTCTGCATGACTGGATCCCTAATACTTTCTTGAACTGCAGACAGAAAAATGAATGTTCATTGTAATTTCTGTATTAAGGTGCAAGAAATATTCCTCTTTTTTAGCCAAAGGTTGGGTGTTCAGCTACTTCTTGATATTAAAGTGAGACTTCCATACAGAGACATTAAAAATTGGATATACCTGCCCTGAGACTTTTAGGAAAGAGATTTTCTTCCCCCATCCCCCGCCACTGTTGTGAGTATCCTCATTCACTTGGACTCTGCCCCAAAATGCACTTGTACAGCTGTACTTTGCCTTTGGCAAAAGAACACATTTGGAAATGCACTTGCATTGCTGGTGTGCTGCAACGGCAGGTAGAGGAATGACTGTGGAGGGAAAGGCCTCTCCTGAACACCCCTGTAGCTGTGGGATTGCTAACCAAAAAGTCAGAAAAAGAAAATCATGATGAAGAGGAATACACTTCTGGAATCTCCTTCTCCAACAGGCTTTTGTATGGAAATCCCTCTTTAATGTGAAAAGGCTACTGAATTGCTAGGGTTCCTTCCTAGTCTCCAGGGCTTTTTCTGCCCCAAGGATGCAGCTCCAGGAAGGCCCGGAGGAAAAGCAGCTGGTGCTTTGTGTCGAATTCCTTGAATACTCTGAATTACTCGTTTAGAAAGCAATTTGAATTGGACAAGCCTCTTTGCAGCTGGAATGAGTCAGCTGAGAGCCCCACAGTGCCCAGCATCCAAAACCCCTGTGGCCAACACAATGGTTTCTTTGAAAGACTCAATAGACCTTCCAGGCTTCCTGCCAAGTGTCATTGGGCAAGTCTCTGATTCGTCTGCTGAGCCTGTGGAGCCCCCAGCTCCTGGCCACGCTGCTTTCCTAAACCATTCAGTAGCCTTTGCTGTATTTCACTTGGTTGTGGGATTTGCACTGAGTGGACCAGACTTATTCCTGGTGCTGCCTGCTGGTGGCGTGGTGCTGGGATTAAACTGGGTCCTGAGTGTCACTGTGTGTGTGTGCATCACTTGATTTTTAAGATGCTGACCCAGTTGCTCTCCTGCTGGGGTATGAAATGTTCATTGATGCTTGGGAAGTTCCTTTATGTGGATCTAAAAGGCATTTACTGGTATGGGACTGGGGGTCTGTATTTTGAAGGGATAATCAAAACCCTACCAGTAACTGCCTTGGTATTGGATTGTCTGCCTTGCTCTGTGGAAATGGGCATTTGGGCATTTTTTTCTCTTGGGGTTGGACTTTGGGAAGGTTTCTCTGGTTTGAAACAGCTTTTGACTCCCACAGCCCTTTCCTGGCCCCACAACTGTGTGAAGAGTTGCTTACCAGGACCAGTGTCCTGTGGACCATTGGTTTCCACAGAAAAGAATCTGAGCAGTGGAATCTGTTTTTTTACCCCATCCCACACGTATGTTTGGATACAGACAGTGCTTATAACCTTCATACAGTAGATGAGTCAGGTTTGCAACAGCCTGAGCTTCCCCTGTCCCTTACCCAGCACAAGGTGCCTGGGAGCTGGGTGAGACTCCAGCTGCATTCCAGTGGTTTGTTACTCAGGGATTCATCTCCCTGTGTCTCTTACGAACCCATTCTAGCAGGAAGTCAGAGTGAAAATCATGACACTGCAGCCTCCAGGTAAGTTTTCAGGGTGGATGGAACAGGCAGTTGCTGTGCCTGGAGCTCTCCTGACACCTTCAGCCATGTCTGCTCAGTCCCTGTCAGTGCACCTGCCCTTGCTGGTTCACGCTAAATGTGGGGTTTTCTGGTTTTTTCTCAACAAGTTTGCTTCTTTAGCAGGTAGAGCATGAGTAGCAGCAGCACCAGCATCCTGCCTGCAAGCCAAGGGCTGCTTGTGAGGCCGGGGTCCTCCTCGTGGAGCCCCCACCACGTGCTCTGAGCCCTTCTGCTCGTGGTGGAGCTGTGTCAGGAGTGGTTTGGGGGGTTGTTCCACCCCTTGCATGTCTCTAGAAGCTGATCACTTGTTTAAGGAATGTCTTTCACTGCTAAAAATTATATAAATAGAGCTGCCAGCTACAGTTCTCTTGTAATATCTGCTGTTTCTGCCAAGATCCTTTTGCTTGAGACCATGGGGTCCCCTCTCCTACTGTAAACATGTAGTGTTTTAATTGCAGAGGGAAAAATTAAATAAGAAGTTCTTAGTTTCCAAGAGTCTCAGAGCATTATCTGAATGAAGACCCAAGCTGGAATTTATTTAAGAAAGCCCAGATCTTCTGGGACCTCCCTTGGTGATGCTTTAGCAGGGTTGGCAATGCTGGATGAATACAGTGATTTATTGCTCTCATTGAACAGTGCTGAAATATCTGGGAAATTCAAGGCCCACTATGGAGCTTCACAGATTGCACTGATTGGATAGTTCTGGCTATTTGGGTATCCCAGCCTAAACTTTGAGGTCAGTGCCTGAGCTCAAGGAGTAGGGACTGTGAGTCCTACCTGCAGCAGTGAGAGGTTAGGCAGCAAATGGATGCCAGCTTCCCAGCTAATTCCTGAGCACAGAAAGCTGCCAGCCAGGCTCAGTCTCCTTCAGTGAGCTATCCCACAACTGCCAGCTTTTCTTAATTCTCAGACAGCTGCTGTGTTCTTGATATGTATTCAGTTCACACTTGGCCTAAAATGACATAAGAATTCTTCAGAAATAAAGAAAAATCCCAGTGAACAGAACAGCACTTGAAACACTGACGGTTCAGAAATTACTTTGTTAGGTCTGGCCCTGAGCCTGCTGACTGGCCAAAGAGATGTTTTGTTGTAATAAAGAACTAAAATGGTTCTTGACATTCATTGCCCCGATAGCCATAAAGGCTAAGACAAAGGGAATGTCTCCCAAATGACACTTTAAATTGCCAGTCATCTTAGGAGGGAGAAATCAGTCAAATGCTCTGACACTGGACTGGACTTATGAGCAAGTGTAGGGATGATGGGAGGGAAGAGGGCACGTACAACAAGAACAAAGGCTGCTGAGATGAGACAGAAAGCAGACCCTTTGATTTTTCTGGTGCTTTGATCTCTAAGAAATGCTTCTTGAATCTTCCAGGAGCACCTTCTGCGCAATCATTTCTCAGCTGACGGAGGAAACACAGCCACTATTTGAAACCACTATCAAATCCCGTTCTGTGTCCGAGGACTCTGATGCTAAATTCACGTGCATAGTGACAGGTAACAGTGTCTTCAGTGAATAACCTGGTCCTGCCTCATCTGCTGGACTTGCACTAGTTAAACTCTGCAGCAAGTGGTAACAAGGATAACAAGCCCACTGTTGTCAGACTGCTAAGTAAGAGATTTGGCAATTGCATGATGATTTTAGCTTTAACTTAAGGGAGGGGGGAAACACCTGAGAGCGTAAAGAGGCAAAGACATAAGCTAACATCTCAGACAAGGCAAATGAAAGGCCAGAAAATGGAATATGCTGGTTACTTCTTGTACCGGCTACATTTTATTGTCCTAATCTCGCTTCCTCTCTAATCCTGGACACCTTAACTCAGGAATGTGCAGTTTTGAAGACTAAGGCTATTGTACTGGAGCCGACTCTGTCTGTCTTTGCTGGCTGTAGATGGTTAGAGCGTTTGTATCAGCGATAAACTTTTGTGTCTGTCAACATCTGAAATAAAAGCTGCTCCTTTTGGGCAGGAAGGGGTTAAGCCAAAAAGAGGAGGAGGAGGGAGAGGCTGAAAAAGAGGACTGCTGCTAAGAAATTGTGGTGATGTGGCATGGCAGTGCATTGATGTAGAGGCAAGGGGCTCCTTTGCTGATGAGATGTTGTTCTTTAAGTATTGATGCTCTAAAACCTCTGCTCTCTGTGGTATGTACCTGTGGTCCTTCCTGACCTCGCCTATGTTAATTATTCTGTGACATGTTACTCAGTGAGAGACATTAAACAAGTTTGTAAATTTTAGAAGGAGAGTATCCTTCTCCAGTGAGCCTCTTAGGCACAAGACCAAGGATTTCCTAAGGAAATCTAGTTTGCCATTAGAAACATGCTGGAAGTAAGCTGTGCACCAGGAAGCACAACCTGAGCCCTCTGAGAGCTGCTGGCTTTGAATTCTTGGCTTTTCTCGCACAGCTTCCCTTGTTCTGCAGGTCTGACTTTCTGAACTTGCAGGGGTACAACTGATATATTGATGTTATTGAGGCTTAACTTCAGCAGACCCCCTCTTGCTCGAGGGCTGTGCTAGCGAGATGCCTCCAAACCATGCTGTTTGGGGATTCATTAGAAGGGCTCTTCCCAGTTAAAGCTTTCTGAAAGCAGAAGTTTGACATATTGTGCAGTACCATGGAACTCACCATTCTGCAAGTGTCAGAGGTGGGAAAATGTTTAGATATGTTGGGAAATCCAGAGTAATAGTCCTGGCTTCCCTCACTGGCTTAAATCTTTACTAGCTGCACCTTGAAGTTGATGGGTCACTCCAGTGAGCTCCATCTGTTTCTAGTGACTTGCACCAGGTGGAAAACTTGACCTGATACTGGCTTCATTTTCTACTCAATGGTCAATGAGTCTCTTCAGCATGTATCGTGGTATTTTTGTTTGGTAAACTAGGCTGGGGGATGTCTTTATGCACTTCAATTAATAAACCTGTAAAACTAGGAATTTTCGTGGAAATGTTCTTAAAATCAGCCTGGACATATGGGCAACTCCTGCACATGGTCCTATGGGCTGCTTTAGGAGCTCAGGATCTCTTTGGGAAAGAGGGGCAGGAGATGGGATGCTTCCTCTTGACTGCAGGGTCTGGTCAGTAGCTCAGGTATCTCACCCTGCCATGATGTTTGCGATCCACTGGGAGATGTTACTGGGAGAAAGGAAGTGGCAGTGGCATCCCTGGCCAGTGACCAGAGTGGAACCAGTTCAGTCCCAGCACTGTGGCTGGAGTCCAGGGACACTTTGGTGGAGGCAAAGGGCAGACAGTCAGCTGCTCCTGTTTTGACGCTCAAGACACAAATATGGATATGTGACTTACAATGATACCTTCACTTTTTTTGCTGCTTCTTGACTAACAATGAGAGTTACAGGGCAGTCCCACATCAGGGAACACTTGGACTAGGACTGGGCATGTCCTAGGAAGGCAGAAAGATGCAAGTGTTTGAGGAGCCAATCTCCAGAATGTGCTGAGTGGTGCAGGCAAGGAAAAAGCAGGTCAGGCAGAGGCGGGTTCCTAATGCTCTCAGGAGGTGGCACAAACCCTCCTTTCCTGCTGTTGCCTAGTTCTGCCTGCTGCTGGTGTCCCTACTACATCTGATTTGATCGTTTTGGGTCAAATCCTGCATCAGTTATGACATGTTTTCTTTTTTTAGACAAAATTAGTTCATCGTTTGTTCTCTGAGAGATGTGAAAAATGGAACATTTCCATTTACTGTGCAGCTTCACCCCATGTCTCTGCACCAAGTGTTTTCCTTGGTGGGTATGTCTGGACTTTGGGACCTCGAGTGCCATCACAGATCCTTCCCAGTGAGTGGATATTGGGTTTCTCTCTTCAGAGTGGCTCTTAGTGGAGCTACAAGGATTTTCCAGCTTTTCAGCCATTTCTATATAGCGTTGGCTGGGAAGGAGGGATGTTGGCTGATGAAATGGGGAGGCTTGGATGAAGGTACCTGGGTTTGTGGCTGCCTTGTTAGGGAATGAGTCCAACCAGTAGATGTGATGGCTGGATCTAGCCAAGACCATCATATGTCAGCGCCAGCCCATTGCTGTAGAGCTGCCTCTTCAGTGCTGTTTCGGCCCTCCTTAGGCCAGTTCAACCCCTGTGACCTGGCTTCCCAAATCATCAGCTCAGGGGCTCAAGCCCATCAGTGTCTCCATGGTTTTATTATGATTACAGAGGGGAAAGGGCTCTGCCCATACCTTGGGGAAGAGGTGAGTAGGCAGTCACAGACTTAGTGGATGAGGATTTTAAGGATAAAGGAGCTTAACTCCCCACTTTCCTGCCCCCAAAAAAATCAAAAGAAAAGTTACTTTAAACAGAGCTGCTCTGGGTGATTTTGGATAGATATATTAAGAACTGTTTTGGATAGATATGTTAAGAACTGTTTTGGATAGATATTTTAAGAACTGTTTTGGATACGGTCACCAAAGCTTTGAAGACTTCTCAGATTTTAACAGCTTTCAGAAGGAGAATGTTTGATCTAAACCTGGCAATCTCCATGAAAAAAAAAATCCTTGCTCTGAAAAGTCTCCTGGATCCTGTGATGGCTGGAGCAATGCTGCTGGAAGTCACGCTTCCCTAAAGGCTTTTGCTAGGCCCGAAGATGTGCCGGGGATGCCTGATCTCCTCCCCGGAGCACCCGGCACCGCTCCGTCTGCAGCAGCAGGGCTCGGGCTGGGGCAGGCAGGGGACGAGCAGCTGGCAAATCCCTCCGGCACCATCTGCACGGGGGACTGCAGCAGTGGCAGATTTTTGAAGGACGAGTGCTGATTTATGCTCAGGGTGTCTCATGCTAAGGGTTGGCATCTGGTGCCCTGCAGTATGGCAGTGCCCACCGATGGAGCCCTCGGCTCCACCCCGTGCTGTGGTTGCAGGGGATGTGCCAGGAGTGATGCCTGCCCTCTTTCCGCCTCCCCCCCCCACACCCCGACCGGGGGAGTTCATTCACTCAGCAGCCGGAAGATGGATGCCTGCAGCGTCAGCAGCAGCTCCCCTCCCCATGCCAGGGAGCCCCGTCCCTGCACAGGCATCTCTCCATCCCCTGCTTGGCTCAGGTTACAGCCTCTGGGGAGGGATGGATGGTGTTTGGACAGGCAGCTGGGGCCACTGTCCCTACGTGGGAGGTGGGAAGCCTTTCAGCATCCCTCTCCCTGCAGGCTTCTAGCCCGCACTTGCCTGCAGCTCCTCTTGGCTGCAGGGCGGGAGCGTGCAGTGGGAGCTGGTCCCTCCCTGCCTGCACTGGGCTGGCACGGCTGTAGCCCCTCGGAGGGAGCAGGTATCCTCAAGGACACAAGTGCTACAGGTCAAACGGACTTTAGGCTTAGCAGGAGGAAAAGCCTTTCCTCGAGGCACTGCACAGTTATGGAAAGCACAGTTCTTTCCGGCAGATGTCAGCTGGGAATGGAAATCAGCTGCGGAGGCCACGGGGGGACATCACAGGGCTTCTCGGAAACGATCTGCTGGCAGTTCCCGGAATGAAGGGCTGGGCTGTGATAGCTGCCCGTAGGGTATTAGGAAAATCAACCCGCCGGCTCCCTGCGGTACAGACCGTGGGGGCCTCCCGAAGGACTTGCTTGTGGAACAGCCTTTGGGAAGGGTTGGATTGCTCTTGGCAAAATGTGAGCTTTGCATGGAAATTGTTTTTTTTCATCACCCCTGGAGCAGAAAGAATCCATCACAGGCTCATTCAGCCCAAGGTCCTGCTGCCAAGTATAGCCAGTAGCTAATATTTTATGGAAAATATAAGCAACAGTATCAATCCCTGATGATCCCATCACCGGAATACTCTCATGACTTTCTCTCTCCAGTTCCCAGTTTAGGGCTCATTTTCTTCAGCCACAAGTACCTGAGGGCACATCTCTAGAAACTGTTTTGGGGGTGGTCAGAGCAGCAGCAAAAAACAGGCTGTGGCAAGAGGTAAGGATGGAGAACCATGCAGGAAGGGCTTTGGGAGAAAGTCGTGGCTTGGCTTCCTGCAGAAGAGGCGCTACCCAATGGAAAGCCAAAGCTGCTGGTGGCAGCAGTGGGAGCAGAATGAGGCAGCAAAGCATGTGGGAGATGCAGGGGCAGTGAGGATGGAGAGAGGGGGTGCTGGGACAGTGCAGAGCAAAAGACCTCAGTGAGGGAGGAAAATAATAGAGTAAAATCCGGTCTGTGGAGGTGTTTGGGCCATGGGGATGGCTGCTGCTCATGGAGGAGAGCAAGAAAGGAAAATTTCTCTGAGACTATTTTCCCAGCCCTGTCTGGTCCCAGTGGGCTAAATCCCTCCAGAGGACCAGGGGCCAGAGGACACTGGGGAGCCCCACAAGCAAGGGATGTGGACAGGGAGTGTTGCAGAAGGGCAGATTGGGGCAGAGGAACCAAAGCAGTACATGAGATTTGGCATACGCTGCTTTTCTGGAAAAAAGGCGTTTTGGATTGGCCAAAACCTGGGTGAATTCCTGCTGATATGTCTCTGCTACTAGACTTTCACTCCTGCTATAGGACCTTCATAGGAACGGGAGTAAGCTGGGCTTAGGCATTGCTATGGGCTGCCAGCATCTCTGGCTGGTGCAAGGAGGAGGTTTGGGGTCCTGGTCAGCCTTGAAACCTGTGGGTTGGCAACTGGGAAGTATCCAGGATAGGTAGGGAGTGCCCTGTCTCTGCCCTGTCACTACTCCAGAGTCATTGAGTCTGGACACTTTGGATATTCCTGGAAAGTCCTGACTGGCCTCATGCCAGGGATGTCCATAGGAGCTGAACCCCCTTGCATTCTGGGATGCTGGGGGCTGGTGGGGTGAGCCCTGGGGACTGGTGGAGGTGCCGAACTCCCTTCCTTTGGCCACAGGGAAAGCCAGCAGGGACATGTGCAGAAGATAAGTTTTGAGTGCCTGCCTTGGGGCTTTGAACAACTGCTGAGCATATTGACTATAGCTGAGACATGACGTGATCATTGAAACTTCCATCCTGTGTCTTGGGAGTTGGCTTGGCTGTGCCAGGAGCCCTGTGTGAAGTGCAGGAACTCATGCTGCCTGCTGGCTTGAGCAGTTTTTACATGAAAGCTTCTCTTACTCTGAGCTAGAGCTGTTGTGGGTGAGCGCTGAGGGCTGTGGCTAGCACTGGTCCATGTGGGACTCACATGCTGATCCAACACTGCTGCCAGTGGTGGGAAACGTGGCTGTGTGCCCAGCCTGCTGGCCAGCCAGTCACACACATCATGATGTCATTCTACTGAAAAGGCAGGTGACATCTGTTGTCAAGTGACATTTGTAGGACACTGAGCTGACTGTGATGCAATCAAGGTTGTTTCTGTTCAATGGAAAGTTTCAGATCAACTTACAGGCTGTGACACCATGTGAAATGCTGAGAGCTCCATGGAAGGGAGAGCTGTTCTCCAACCATAGCCTTGGTCTCATCAAAACATCCCTCTTCACATAAAAGTGACGGAATGCTCACCTTCTCCTCCTGGCCAGTGTTACAGGAGATGAGCGTGTGATCCACACTCCTCTGTTCAGGAATGAAGTGCTGGTATTTTTTTCTCAAAAATAGCCCTATTCCTAAGAGTGATAAAAGTCTGAGATAAGCCCATCAAGTTTCCGTTGTTTGTTTCTGCTGTGTGATTTAGGAATGTGGTGAGCCCAGAATAGCATCTGTCCTGGTCTGCTGGAGCGTTTTGGTTTGCTGCTGATACCAGGCTGGCTGTACTCCTGGCTGGAATGTTTCACACCCTCCATCTCCTCCCCAGGGTTCCCGCAGCCGGAGGTGACATGGTACAAGGATGATGAGGAGATGGATCGCTACTGTGGCTTACCCAAGTACGAGATATTCCGTCATGGAAATCGCCACACCCTGCAGCTGTACAAGTGAGTAAAGGAGCTGGAGAGGGGCTGGATTTGGTGGTGGAAGCTCTGAGTGTGTTCTCAGTAGCTGGAGGAGCTGTCAGCAGTGATGTCCCCCCAGCACTTGTGCTGGCCCTTTCTGCTCCCCACTGCAAGTTCCTGGCTGTCCCTTCCCCCCCAGCTCTTCGCTCTGGTGACTCCCCAATCATACAAGTATGAGATCCATTACTGCATCCAGGGATAGCTGCCATGCTGCAAGCAACAGGAAGGGCAGGATAAATCCTTCTCTCTGGAGCCTTCCAGTACTGAGCAATACGGCTGGACAAAGGTGACCAACGGCAAAGCACCGTCTGCCCCCAGGATGATGGTCCAGGGAGTCAGGCAGGACAAGGACAGAAACAGTTCACAGGAGTGTCCTAAGCTACAGCCCTGTCCCGTTCCTAGCTGTCACTATGGAAAGGGCTGCTTTAGCACTGATGAATGGAGGCAAGGCCCTCCTTTATCCAGCCCTGGCTACCAGCTTCTTTTAACTTTAAGCGAGGACTGTGTTTCTGAAGAGCCAGGCACACTGTATCTCCAGCAGGCAGGGACCTGTGGCACCTCAAGTCCTGCAACTGGGATGTCAGACAGGTGCAGCAGTGACAGAAAATGCAGAATATCAGTGTTGCTGATTGTCCTGTCATCCTTGTGCTTCAAGCCTGGGCTTTTCTGCTGCCCCAGGTGTACTCCAGATTTCCGTCAGAGGCTGGCTCACCTCTTGCAGGAGCAGGGATCTCCATGGGCCAGGTGTCCTCGAGGGGTGACAACAGGGATGGCAGGCACGTGCTTGTGCTGCTGCCTGTGACATGGGGTGGGAAGGCTTTGGTAAGGCAGTACAGTGGAGGAAGAATAGGATTCATGTAGGCTGTGAAGAGCTGAGAGGAAAAGGTTCTGCAGAGGAATGTGACCAAGAACAGTTGGGAAGCCTGGTGCTGCCTGTTCCTCCTCCATCACAGCCCTCTCTTACCAGAGTTACAACCCAGGGTGGAGCTGGGCACGGATTTAACATCAAACCTCCTTGCCTGTTAGTACTGAGAGAGCACAGAGCCGGGGAGGGAGACCAGCCCCAGGCCTCCACACATTCTGTGGGCATCTCATGGGCCACATCTTCATTTTCTGGCCTCCCTGGAGCAGGAAGTGGGAGAGCAGGTGGGGAATGCCTGTGTGCCCAGTGGGAATCCTGGGGAGGATGGGTAGGTCTCATGCACAGCTTTTGGTTTCCAGGTGCCAAGAAGAAGATGCAGGCATTTACCAGGCCTCAGCTAGAAATACCAAAGGCATCGTGTCCTGCTCTGGTGTGCTGGAAGTGGGAACCATGACGGAATTCAAAATCCATCAGAAATGGTTTGACAAAATAAAGAGAAAAGCTGAAGAAAAGCTGCAAGAGATAGAACAGGGCAAGAAACGAGGAAAAGAAAACGTGGAGGTGGAGAAGTTGCAGGGAATGAGCCCCGAGAGGCTCCAGAGGAAGCGGAGGCTGGCTAGGGATCAGAATCTCCAGTCGGGAGACTCTTCATGGGAGAAGGAAGATGCAGCGAAAGTGCACGTCGCGGATTCACAGTCCAGATTGCACAAGGATATTGCTGAGACACAGGAGCAGCCAGTCAGTGCAGTGATGGGCTTCTCAAACAAACTGGTAGCACCTCTGAAAGCAGAGGTGACAACCAATGGAGATGCCACTTTGGAGACTGGGGAGGAGAATGGGAACAGCTTTCTCACGTATATCTATGAGACAGTGGAGGACCTGGCGACTAAGCCAGGGGCGAAAGACTCTGCAGCTAAAAAGAAAAAGAAGGTGGGGGCTCCTTCAGCAGCAACGCAGGAAGTTTCCAAGCGAGAAGAAAGTGGGAGAGACAGGGCCAATCCTTCCTCAAATCCCAGGTTTGCCCCTCCTGTCCCCTTACGTAGGAATGCACGTTTGAGGGCAGCAAAGGATCAAGAAGTGGAAACCAGTCTGAAAGTCAAAGAGCCTGAGAAAGCTGTGAATCAGGACACTAAAACCAGTGATGACGTGTACTTCTCATTAAAGGACATGTATTTTGATAAGCAGGTGAATCCAGCAGCAGGGAAGGAGGAGGTGGGAGCCAAGGATGAGGCCGGGAGCGAGACTGCCCTGCGGCCAGTGGCCATCAGCAGACAGACAGAGGATGCTCCATTGTCCTCTGAGGTGTCAGAGGCAGGACCTGTGCTGTCCGAGGGACAGAGAGGCAAACACCAAGCACAGAAGTTGGAGGGAAACAAAGAGGTAACTAGGAGAGAGAGCAGCCAACGCAGGGGTGGCAACAAGAAAATACCTTGTGCTGCAGGGTTGTGCTGTGGCACCACGCGTGGGGGGCTGCGAGTGCCCCGTGGGATCTGCTGCCGAGGCTCCACAGCTCTCCACTGGTGAAAGCACCCAGGGAAAGGGCTTTCTGGACTTTGTGTGCCCGGAGAGCAGAGCTTTCACCCCATCTCCAAACAAATGTCAGCTGAGGTGGTGAGAGATGTAAGCCGGGGCCATGCGAGCAGCTGGTCTCCGGGTGGCCTGGGGTGGCTGTGAGCTCTGCAGTTTAATCGGCAGCCTGACCTCATGCGAAATGTTTTCAGATCAGTTCAGCAGGCAGCACTGAATGGCTATTTATAGCTGGGGGTGGGGGCCTTGTGCGTAGACAGATGAGGCCAATGGCATCTGTTCAGTTTAACAAGGGAGCCGGAGCTTCAGCGGCCTTAACGAGCCCCCCCATGCAAATGAGCACAGTGTGCCAGGTACAACACATGAGCTGCGCCGCAGGGACTCAAGGTTTGTTTACAGTGCAACATGTATACAGTAGGTCTGGACTGGTTTTTTGGCTCTTCCCTGTTGGAAAAACTCTGTTGAGAGACTCATTGTGGTGGTGATGAAGCGCCAGGGCACAGCACCTGCTCCTGACCCTCAGCGCATCTTTTAGTCAACTGCTATTTTTGTCGCTTAACCTGAAATATTTTCCATGAAAATATTAGACTGGAACCTACCAGACTATTTTTTACCTTTTTTTCTTTAATGATCTCTTCTGTGGTAAAAGGTTCTCGGAGTCCAGTTTGCTATCAGGATCTGGAGTGTGGGCTGTGGTAGGTGCACACTTTTGGTACAGACAAGACTTCAGGTACAGCACCTCTCCCTTGGTAGGTAATGCACATACTTCAGGATGTGGAAACATCCACAATACAGAAAGTGGGATTGCTGGGTGCCTCAGTGGAAAAAAAGCCCAATCCTTTTTTCCTCATTCAGATTTCTTTAGCCACAGGTAGGAGGAGCTTTGCTGGTAAGAACCTGCTGTGTTATGCAGTGACCATCTCTGTTCTGGCCTTGCCACTGCACAGCACCCTGAATCCATCTCCAACCTGACCCACAGCATCACATATTGCTGCAGAAATTATTGCTGTGTAGGCCAGCCTGTGGCAAATCCATTTTTTTCCCCCCTCTCTGCTCTCTTTTACGCCCCTTGCTCTCAAACAGGGTGGAAGATATTGGAGTGCAGCAGCCAGGCTTGGGCTGTCATCCCTGAGCTTTTGACATGCATCAAGGTATTTTTCTCTTCAAAATCCCACTCACGGAGGGAAACCTGTGACTTGTCAGCTGGTGTGCCTTTGAGGAGACAAAAGGGGATGCTCTTGATTTGAATTTGAATCCTTCAGCTCCTTGGTGCTGCTGGGGAAAGTCCTCAAGCTTTTGTGAGACCAAATAAGCTGTTTTAAAGCCCTTTAAGGCTGATTCCAGGCATGTTTGAGGATATTTTCACTCCTCAGGACACGGGTTACTTGTCTTTTTCTCTTTTATTCTTCTCTTAAACAAGACAAGGTCATAACATGGGTATTATCCTGGCCTGGGGACCTAACTGGCCCTCATGCTCAGGACTCCTCTTTTGAGCTGGATTTGACTGTAGCAAAATGCCTGACCCTACGGTCTGAAGCCAGTTTTTGAGCATCCTCCTCCACAAGAGCTGAGAAGAAACTGGATTTGCATGATGATCACTCTTACTCAAAATTTGAACTGATGATTTTATTATATTTCTTGTATATGGCCCTAGTTTTGAGTGATTTACAGTTACTTAAAGACAGATGCTTTCCTGAAAAGCTCCCAGAAAGCTTTTCTGACTGAGCTTTAGCTCGTGCACTGGTAATAAGCAAATTCCCCACAAGCCCTGAGCCCTCTTCAGCCAAAGAGTTGTCCCCATTGACCAGCACCACTGTACAGAGCCACCACTGTGCTTCCACCTGTGAACCAGCAGCCCTGACCCACCCGGAGCCCCCCTGGTTCAGCCCCAGAGTGGAGGGACCAGGGCTGGTCCCTCCTTTAGATTGGGCTATTCCCATTCCTATCCCTTTCTGTGTCATGGAGGATCAAATACTGTGGTAAAATTCAGAGGGGTTTCACTGCATGAGTTGTGTCAGTCTCTTAAAATCAAACCTTTTAAGCCTGAGTGCTGAACTGCTCTGTGTTGTGACACAGCCCTCTGAGGCAGGATAGGGACATGACTCTAATGGAACAGCAGCAGGGACCTGTGGCATCTGGGGGTGCCTTGTACAACCCTGAGAACTGGAGCCCCATTTCTGCACATCCTGAGTGTGGAGACTTGAATTTTGTGGGCAGGAGTGGCCCCTAATGGTGCTTGTCCCAGCCCAGCCCTCCGATACTCACTTTGTCCTAACAGTCAAAGATGGACTTTGGACAAAGGCCTGGAGTGATAGGACAAGGGGGAATGGCTTCACACTGACAGAGGGCAAGGTTAGATGGGATATTGGGAAGGAATTGTTGGCTAAAAGGGTGGTAAGGCCCTGGCCCAGGTTGCCCAGAAATGCTATGGCTGCCTATCCCTGGAAGTGTTCAAGTTTGGGTTGGATGGGGTTTGGAGCAACTTGCTCTAATGGAAGGTGTCCCTGCCCATGGCAGGGGGTTGGAATGACGTGATCTTTAAGGTCCCTTCCAACCCAAACCATGCTATGATTCTACAAATTCCTCTGGGAAGGACTTGCTGAGAGACTGGTGCTACCTTTCTTCTTTTTCCCAAGCTATCAAACGAAGCAGAGGCAGCACAAAATAGAAGGTCCAAGTGCTACAGCCCTCCTTTGCCACAGCCTCCATTTGGGAGGCTTAAAGCTCAAGTCAGGGACCTCAGGAGAAAATCCTTAGCAGCAGATCCTTGGGGACCTGTTGTGTGCATGCCCTGTCCCCATGCGATTGTCCTGGTGTTGCTCACAGAGCATCGGCCAGGCAGGGCGTGTATCTCTGCCTTCCCTACAGAAATAGATGGTGCCCCTTGGCTGGAGAATCTCAGCAGATCTCCTCGGGATAGAGCTCAGCCGTCGCAGCAGGCAGCTCCCTGACAATGCCTGCTGGTGCGTAGCTGCGGTCGGAAACTTCGGAGCTTCCCAAATGTCAGAGGAACAGAATGGCTGGGCAGTGCTGATAACGTCATGGTGTACAGTTTCTCTATAAATCACTTGGGCAGCCTCATCCAGAGAGTGTCTGACATCCCCATCACCCCATCTTGGAGTGGAGATAGGGGAGCACCAAATATTTAACAAAAGCAAGGGAATTATGCAAGTGGCTGGGGAAGAGGGAAAAGTTTTGCTCTTGGGAAGGTGCTGAATCAGAGGAGGTTGGATTAGAAGCCACTGAATGATTTAGAGAGGCAGATCTCCTGCCTGTCTGTGCACAGCAAAGGCATTTGAAAGGCAGAAGGGTTGGAGCTGATGAAAAGAAAACACATTTTATGCAGCAGGTGAGACCCCTTCCTGTGGGATGATGGCAAAGCCAGGAGACCCTGGATGGGTATCAGCAGTATCAGGTTAATACTCATGATTCAGAAATTGGGCGGTGCCATATGGTACAGGTGGACCACAAGTATGACTGAGCAGACCCATGCGGTAAAATTATGCTAATTTTTTTTTTTTTTTTTTTTTACTAGATTGCAGCAACAGTGGGACAGTCTCCTGGTGATCTAACACACCCAGTGTCTTGTCCAAGCACAGAGTCTGGTCAGCAAGCCAGTAAGTTAGAGGAGGTCAGAAAGGAAGTGCCTGTCTGCCAGGAAACCAGAGGGGCTGTGAAAATGACAAATCCTCGGCTGAGGCCTCAGGAGCCACCAAAACCAACAGCACCTTCTCCAGACCACATACAGTCCAGCAAGGAGCACCCACCCCCCAGGAAACAGGCAGAAAGACATTCCCATGCTCTTGAGGGCAGAGAGACTCAGCAAGGACTGTTAAATCAAGAGAACAAAAGCCAAGGCAGGGAAGAGCCATCGCTAAAAAATTTGAGTCCTCCAAAGGATAAAACTGGAGAAAGCACTGGAGAAAATGTTTCTCATGAGCAAATCCCACATCAGACAGTCAAGGATGGGAAGAGCAAAGAGGCAGGAGCAGAGCTGTCTGAGAGCCATCCCAGTGTGAGGACAGGAGGGAGTGGTGAAGCACAGCCATGTCCTGGGGCTGTGCACAGGGAGGCAGGAGGGACAATTTTGGGGCAGCAGGACACTGAAACAGCAGCTCCTGCATCAGTTCCACTTGCCAAGGAAAAACTGCTTCCTGCTCCTGCAGCAGAGCCATTGGTGGCTCGGGAGGCACTGCTGACAGCTCATGGAGCCCCAGGGATGGAGGCTACCACAGGAGAGGTCCCATCTGGACCCCAGCTGCTTCCTCCTGTGAGGGGAGAAATGGAAACCACAAAGACAGATGGATCTGCCCCGCAAGAGACGTTTTCAGCCAGCATGTTAGGAGAAGAGAATGCCAAACCAGTGCCCGTGGGACCTCAGGGGAGGGAAGGAGGAGAGCAGACAGCCACAGCTCCATGCCAAGGACCAGCAGCACCTCCAGGGGCTTTTGAAGGAGGTGCTGAGGTCCAGCCACAGGTACCGCTGGTCCTGCCTGGCCCCGAGAGATGTCAGGAGGTGTCTTTGGAGGAGAAAATGCAGCACAAAAACCTGGTTTCCTCCTTAAAGAACTACCTGCTGCTGCTTCTAAAAATGTCAGATAGCAGTAAGGATGCCACAAAAGGAGACACTGACTCTGGGGACAAGGAGCAGCCAGATGTGGGGGAAGGCATGATGCCAGAGATAGGCATTGCTGGGCTGAGCCCTCGCACCTCAAGGAGAGTTTTGGAAAAGGTACAAAACAACCAGCTCTTTCAGACAGCAGAGAACTTGCCTCTGACCCCCAGGACATCCAGGCGGATCACAGGCATGATCAACGAGGAATTTGTTCTCAGCCAGGAGATGCTGGCTTGCAGGCCTGTGCCACCAAAGAAACGCGCCGGGGTTGCCCCCAAGGCCGAGGGGCCACCCCTGCTCTCTGTGCCCTCCATCGTGGTGGGCAGCATGCCAGCATCAGGAGCAGGGCAGCCTCCTCACTCTTCTGATTTGCCTCCAGTGAGCTCTGAAGAGAGCCCTGGTGACCCTCTGGCAGTGCTACCTTGTGCCACGCCAGAAGAGCTCGCTTTGGGAGCCCGACGGAAAATATACCTGCCAAAACCCAAACAGGTGGGGGAGGAAGAGGAAGCAACCCTGGAGAGCCCAGGACACATGAGAAGTCCGACTGTTTCACCACAGCAATCCAGGAAGAACACACCCCTGTTGCATTCTCCTGCTCTGGCTCCATCCTCTCCCACAGAGCAGTGCTCTCCAACCCTCACGAGGAAGATGGCCACGTTGGAGGTTCCTAAGCTGTACGAGGAGCCTCCAGGTGACACCAGTGGTGACCACGAGGTCCCTGGAGATGCTAAGCCAGAAGCACAGCGAACAGAGTCCCAGAAAGCAAATAACCCATTTAAAGGTGAGGGAGGAGCTAATCCCCATAAACCGTGTTCTGTTGTTGCCTACAAAGGGAGCTGGTGATAGTGAGTTGGGGCCACATGAGTTCTCTGTACTTGCAGGGTTTTCAGCATTGTCCTTTGGCTGTGTGAAAGCCAAAAGTCTCCCCCAAAACTTCTGCCCAGTGCAGGGAGGGTGGAGGAATGCAAGAGGCAGCAGCACTGAGACTGGCTGTCTCCACAGCCTGGACTTCCCTGGTCCAAGGGATCATAGAATCCTCTTGTTTTTGGTCTCCCTGTTCTGGTCCTCACCAAACCTGATGCTGATCAGGGATCCTGAGCAACCTGGTCTAGTGGGAAGTGTCCCTGCTCATGGCAAGAGGGTTGGAACAAGATGGTCTTGAAGGTCCCTTTGAATCCAAACCATGATTCTGATTCAGTGGGCATCAGCGAGGTGGTCAATGCTAATTTGATCCCTCGTGGCATTGAATTAGAAAAGGCATAATCCTGGAGTTGAAGGAGATGATGCCCTCACAGGAAGCAGCACTCTTGCAAAGTAAGAAAAACCTTAATAAATCCCCACTTCAGTAGATAAATGTTTCCTCCAACATTCCATAGTGTTTTCTGCATTGTGTCTGACCAGGCTCCACTGGGTATTGCAGTGCTGCACTGTTGAATGAATTTGTACCACTTCTATCCCACCTTATTTATCCAAGCGGAGTTCTGAGACCTTCCCTGGGAGGGCAATGCTGTGCTGACATATGTGTGATACCCAACACCAAAGCCCTGAGCAGCAGCATTGGGGTAGGCTGGCCTGTCCCTGGAGCTGCAGCCAGCACTCTGTGTCTCACCATCCATCTCTTTACACCCTGTCCTTAGTTCCACAGGTGGTCCGTAAGATCAGGGCAGAACAATTTTCCGATGCATCAGGAAACCTGAAACTTTGGTGCCAGTTCTTCAATATATTGAGTGATTCTAAGCTGATGTGGTACAAGGACGAGATCCCTGTAGCTGAAGCCCAAAGGAGGTAACTTGCCAGCTCTGCATCGTCGTAGTCCTTGTGTGTCACCTGCTAAATCCAGCTCCTTGCCTTGACTGGGGTGTGAAAGTGCCCCTCTGTTAAGGCTGCATAGAAAGCTCAGTGCGTGGCATGGTACGTTGTGAACTTCATCCTCTCAGTGCCCTTGGAGGGAAAGATCGCCCAGATGGGGAATTGCTGCCAAATTTGTCCTATTGATGCTCCATCTGGAGCCTGTGCTTTGAGTACCCAGACCTTGGGGAGGGCAGGGAAGGTATTGTGCCCATAGCAGTAACTGAAGGGTGGATGTAAACTGCAAAACAGTGACCCCAAATGATCCATGTGAGGGTGGCAGCGGTGCTGGGAGGGTGTTCGATGCAATCACCGCTGGCAAAAGCAGCTCTGCCCGTGCCCTCTTTATCCCTTGGTATTGCCATTGTGCAGGGAGAGCATATTGGGACATATGGGTGGCTGGTTGTATCCTGGATGCTCCTTTGGGTGCACTATGGAGAGCAAGTTGTTCTCAAGCCCAGAGGATTTGTGTAGGAACATCATGTGCATCAGTTAGGATTTGCCTTTGAGTGTTGCTTGATCTGCCTTTATAATGAGCAGGCAGAAAGAGGTGATTCTGGGGCAGAAATGCTCTTTTGTGGCAGATCTTTGAGCTGGGGCAGATGGACCAGGAGTGGCCATTGCCTTCTAGGGGACCAGAGCAGAGCCTGCTCAGGCAGCAGGTCTCAGGATGAGGGTCCCAGCTCTTACTTCTGCAAAGCCCTGACCCAGCCTCACTCAGAGGCAAGTACCTTTATCAGTCTGTAGCCCAATTCTGGCCAGATTTTGCAGGGCTTGCCTGGAGGAGGAGCATCTCTGTGAGTAGAAAGCACAGGGCAGGACTCCTGGTGCCATGACGTGCCAGGGGAGCAGCTGGGATACCCTTGGGCTGGCTTTCTTTGTAGCTCTCTTCCAGCCCCCTGAGGGCAGCACGGTGCTCACCTGCAGCACCTGTCACAGGGCTCCTGTGTGCCCCCACACACCATACGGGGCTGAGGCCACGCTCCATTTTTTTCCCAGTGCTGGCGACGAGGGCCAGGCAGCTCTGGCTATTGTGCAGGCGTCCCAGAAGGACTGCGGGGTCTACCGGTGCGTGATCAGCAACGAGTATGGCACCGACTCCACCGATTTCCTGCTCAGCCCAGAAGGTGAGGAGCCCTCAGCAGCCTCTCCCATCTGCCTGGCTGTGCTATGGGGTGGTGTGCCCAACTGTGGAGAGGGCTTGGTGCCAGGCTATAGCAGGGGAGCCTTGCATATCCTGTAACACCATCTCTGTGAGGGGCATCTGCCTCTGTGTACTGATTTATGAGCAATTCCCACCATCCTACTTGCCATCCCTAGTCGTGCAAGTGCATGGGGCAGGGTGGAATCCTGTCAGGACCTTGACACCTCTTTGCTTTCTGTCTCCTCTAGTGTTGTCAGGATTTAGCCTGCGGGAAGAGATTGAAGGTAAGGGCCATATGTGATGAGCTGTGACCACTGCCCCTGGCTGTGCGGGGGACGGGCAGCTCCGTGGAAGGGGCAGGACGTGCCCACGTTGTCCCCACTCACCAGCACTTCCCCCCAGCAGTTGGAGAGGAGATCGAGATGACGCCCATGGTGTTTGCAAAGGGTTTGGCTGACGCAGGCTACTGGGGGGATAAGCTCTTCGGGCGCGTGGTGAGCGAGGACATGGAAGTGGGCGCTGGTTTCCTGCGCAAAGCCTGCCGTGCCAGAGCCATCTACGGCCTGGAGCCCGTCTTTGAGTCTGGCCACACCTGTGTCATCAAAGTGCACAATTTCATTGTCTTTGGGACCAAGAATGAGAACAGCCTCATCGAGAAGAACTATGATATCACCATCCAGGTGGGCATCCTTGTGGGGCACCATCCACCTGTCTCCCCTCCACCCTCCCCATCTGTGTAGGTTGGTCCCCAAACAGTCCCCAGCTCTGTGCCCACTTTTGCTATTTCCTTCCACTTTTGGAATGCTCTGAAGAGCAGTGGTCTGGTCATGTCCTTGTCATTCTTGGCTTCAGCTCTTCTCTCTGAGCAACACAGAGCTGCTTGGAACCTTCCCATCACTTGTCCTTTGACCACCAGGACAGGGAAACAACTGGCAGGGGTCCCAGGGAGGTGTTGGTGCGAGACAGGACAGGTCCTTGACTCTTCTGTTTGCACCTCCAGGAATGTAAAGTCCAGAACTCCAGCCGTGAGTACTGCAAGATCTTTGCTGCCGAGGCACGAGCCGTCCCTGATTTTGGAGCAGTGCCCGAGTAAGTAAGGTGCTGCAGCTCCACTGGCTTGATGCCCTGGCAGAGCATCCCAGGAATTGTGGGAGGGTTCCCTGTGGGTGCTGGGGCATCCCAAGGGACAGTGCACTGTTCTCCCACCCTCAAACAGAGGGGATATTAGGGGAAGGCAAAAGCCAGGGATGCAGACCATGGTGTGAACCTCTGCTTGCAGTGGTGGGAGAGCTCACCATGCTGACCCCATCTGTGCTCTCCCACACAGGATAATTCCACTGTACCTGGTTTATCGACCGGCCAACAACATCCCTTATGCCACAATGGAGGAGGACCTGGGTGGGCCCTGTGAGCAGTACTGTGTCACCGAGAGAGATGGCAGCTTGGTAGCAAGAGGCACCTCGGAGATCGTGCTCAAATGCTGTACCTTCCAGCATTGGGTCTACCAGTGGACAAATGGAAACATCCTTGTGACTGACATGGAAGGTAAAGGGATCTCCTGTCTGACTCCTGTGGCCCCTCACCACCCTCTGGCCTGGGAAAGGAGGAAAAAAAGCCCCAGCCTTGCCCTCCTGCCTCTCTCCCCACATGCTGTGGAGCCCAGCTCCCAGGGCAATGACCTGCCCTTGGTGCCAGTGCCCATCCTTCTCTGGACAGAGCCTGATTGTCCTTCCTTTAATTGCAGGAGTGGGCTGGAAGTTGACCAATGTGCGGATCGCTACCAACCTGAAAGGGTGAGTGACCCCGAGCTGCTGGGGCAGCAAACCCAGCTCTGCTGCTCACCTGGCAAAGGGCAATGGTGGTCAGTGAGGTCGGGCTCCATCCTCGGCTCCCTGCTCTGATGGGACATCTCCTGGTGCAAAACAGGGGCTGAGGATGACTGTGTTGGCAGGTACCAGGGGCTGAAGGAGAGCTGCTTCCCCTCCCTGCTGGAGCAATTCCCGGCTGCTCACCGGTGCAATCGTTACTGCAGCATCCTGGGCCTGAAGACACTGGAGCCAGCCAAGCCCAAGGGCTCCAAGAGCCCCTCCCTGGGCAGGAAATCTGCCCAGTCCAGTCCCCAGCTCCAGAAGAAGGCGCTGTCAAGTCCTCAGGGCACCCGCAAGGCTGCTGTGAGCCCCAAGAGCTCCCGGAGAGCTGCAGGAACAGGGGAGGTCCCGACAGCCTCCAAACCCAGGTCGGGAGAGAGCAGCAGGGCTGGCTGCCCGCAGTAGCCGGAGCTGCTGCAGCTGGGACCCCCGCTCTGGACCCAGCCTGAGCAGCCCTGTGGCCAGTCTGGAAAAGGGAGATCCTGGCAGTGGTCTCTGCCAAAACTCTCCTCCCTCCAGCCCTGCCCTGGCCCGCAGCACTTGTGTTGTGTGGTGTGTGTTAGTGTGAGCGGCTGGACTGGGGCTGTGGGGGGCTGTGAGCTGTGGACAGCGGGGATCCCTCACCAGTACCTCTCTACAAGAGCTGCTGCTGCTGGTGGAGCCTGTGGGGCCACGTGCCCCTCCACACTGGGACTCGCTTTCCTGTCTTGACTCTCTCCATGTGCCTTCCTTAAGGCAGGGGCAGAGCTGCTCCCTTGGGCTTTGCAGGTGCCATGCCCCTGCCTGGCTCCCCCAAGCAAACTGGGAGTCTGGGATGTCCTCTTGGCTCCCAGCACCTCATGTCGCTCTCTGTGTCCTCCATAAAGTGACCAGGCCAAGCCCTGCCAGTGTTCTGTCCCTTGAGAACCCCAACAGCACCCAGGCAGTCCCATTTGCCCTGGTACACTGTTTTTGCTGCAGAGGGTTTCAGTGGTGGCTGCAGGGCTCCTCTGCTATGACGTGGGGCTCTGAAGTGTGTGCCAGTCCCATGGTGGGTACCAGCAGCTGCACAGGGAAGGGATTTTGCACCCCTCCCCTCCCCTGTGCCCTGTGGGAAGTCTCCCACACCCTTGCTGGGTGGCTGCTGAGGGTGATGGTGCTGCTATGGTGCTGGCCAGCGCCATGGTAAGAATGCTCTACCTCACATGGGATACCCAGGATCAGTGACCTCCTCTCTGTGCCAGTCTCTGCCTTGGCACATGTGGGTGTCCAGCCCTCAGGACTTGCTCCTCTTTGTCCCCCTGCCATACAAAGACCCCATACACCACACCCAGCCCCACACCATGACCTGGTCATGCTTAATTAGCACCACCCCTGCTTGGCACATGCCAGACTCCAGCGGCAGCTGGCAGCACGCACTCCAAATCCTGCTGCCCTGTGGCAGGAGGCAGTGATGGACAGGCAGTGATGTTCATGCTGGAAAGTAAAGCACCCTGCATTGCATCAAGCTTCCCTTGTGCCCGTCAGCTCACCCAGGCGTGCAGCAGCTGGCGGAGTGTGGCAGCGGGCAGGGGCCTCACAGAGAGCCCAGCACTGTCAGCTTCATTGTGCTGCAGAGCATCGCCTTCCCCGGGGCTTTGGAACAGGGTGCTGGGTGCCAGTGACACCCCCCTGCATGGTGGGGTCCCAAACAGTGACTCGGTGCAGCCTGGTGGAGGGAAGCAGCTGGGCTGGGAGCACCGTGCACGCTGGGGCCCTGGTCCTTTCTTGCTGGGTGATTGTAAAATACCGATGTACATAACGTGGCCACATTGGCGACTGGGTGCTCTCGAGTGCAATAAAGTGAGGAGGACTGGCCTGTTCCCCAGCACTGTGGTCCCTGCGGAAAAGAGGCACCCAAGCAAGGGGTGATGGGGCAGCTTTGTGCTTGGAGAAAGGAAACATCTTCAAGTACCACCTTTACCCCCATCCATGCCCCATGGGGAGAAGAGGGTGGCTGTGGCCAGACCCCAAAGCTGGCAGTGGGTGAGGCTTGGCTTGCGAGGTCTGCAGTGAGCATGGGGTGCAGCCTCAGCAAAGCACCTTGTGCTGTGGTGGAACAGCTGCAGGTGGGGGCCAGAGGGGGTCTGAGGGCAAGCACATGGGGATGGCCATAATTTATTTGGGAGCAGCTTCCTTGTGTCCATGGGGCCAGCACCTAAGGGTGCTGGTTGCAAGGTGCACACAACTGTCCATCAGCACTTTGGACTGGAGAAGACAAAATGCTCAGGTGTCTGTCAGGGTTTTTGCTACCTTTGGGGCCAGCCTTGCAGACCCTGGTGCCCCTCCCATGGTTCTAGGTTGTCCCTGCACAGGATGTGTGGTTGTAGTGCCCACAGCACTCCGTCAGCCACAGCACACTCTCCGCCTGCCCAGCCCAGGATCCTGTGAAGGAGAGTGTCCCGTTCTCGAACACCGAGCTGGAAGGAGAGACATGTGGTCAGGACAAGCTGTTGCCCCACCACCTGGGTCCCAGACAGCTCTGGGGCCCTTCATACCCACCTGGCAAAGAGCTGCTTGCAGCAGGTGTATATGCTGTAGCTGGTACTGTTGAAGTCGGCCGTGCTGAAGAATGTCACACAGTCACCCACCTCCGTTGGCACATAGAGGAGACCTGGGGGACAAGGTCTCCTACTGAGACTTGAGAGGGGCCATGGATTCAAATCCCATACCCCAAGCGTACTTGTAAGTCCTGTGTCCCAACTCTGCTCACAAATCCCATAGCCCAACTAGCAAATCCTGTACCTGGGACTGTGCAGGTCCCATAAGCTATCCCACCTCACTCCCTGAAACTGCAGGGAGCTCCTTGCAGTACGCCAGATGTTGCCCTTGATATGTCCCCATCCCAGTCCAGATGAGGACGAGGAGCCCCAGGAGAGCTGTTGGGCTTCGGCAGCCCCTGGCAGAGCCATGAGGGGAGAACAGGGTTTGGAGGCCTTGGCAGAGCCATGGGGAGGACAGGCCAGCCACCCCCATTCCTGAACCTGCATCTATAGGGGTCTTCAGCCCTGTGCATGTCCCTCCCCAGCTCCTTCTGGCCCTGATGGCAGTGGGCAGGGACCTACCTGCCAGGCAGGCGTTGAGCATGGAGACGCAGATGCCGGTGAGCAGCGCCCGCAGCACCACGGAGGCAAACTCACCCTTGCGGTGAGGTGCCAGGGAGCCTGTGGGGCAAAACAGAGACCAGGGGGAGTCACATCTTGACTCCAGCTCTACCCTTGGCTGGGGACAGATAGGGACGTGTCTCTGGTCCCCAGCTGGCTCTGCCACACAGTGCCCTCCCCACACCAACTCCTGCTGTCTGGAGGACATGGTGGTCCCAGCCAGCACCCAGCACACTGTCTGCCTGTCCTGGCAGCAGTGGGTGCTGGCAGAGCGCTGTGCCCACCCTGCACCCACGTGTGATCAACCAGAGCCCTCAGTGCTCCCAGCACCGGAGTCTCTGCTCTTTGTGCCATAGCTGGGTGACACCCAGGCTTGTGGGACATGCACGTGCTCTTGCCCATGGGTGCAGTGCAAAGCCATTCCTTTCACATCATGCAAATCCTGTTTCTTACCTGGCAGAGACCAAACATGGAGGCTTGAGGGCAAATTCCTCCTGCCCCAGATGAGCCCTTGCTCCCTAGCCCAGGATCCCCCCTGCCTTGTGCCTAGGCACCTAGGACATGAGTTACACTCACCCAGGCTTCCCAGTATGATCCCAATGGAGCTGAAGTTGGCAAATCCACAGAGGGCAAAGGTGGTGATGCTCTCAGCTCGCTCCTGGAGGGCACAGGGGGACGGTCACCTCTGCCCAGGAGCAGCCCCAGAGCACCCAGAGCTGAGCACCATGTCAGAGCTCCCAGCCCAGACAGACATGATGGAGATAAGTCCCCCACCCCAACGCTTTATCCTTTCAGCTATTTTGGGGAGCAAGAATGAAGGCTGTCCCTGGGAGAGGTTGGGCTGCGGGGACAGGTGACAGGGGCCCTGTAGCACCATGATCTGTTCCATCAAGGAGCAGGATAAATGGGAAAGGGCGTCACTGACTCCTTCCTCCCATACCCAGCAGTTGGGGAACATCCAAGTCTAGTTGGCCATAGGTGCCCTCCCACCCCCAGCACCATCATCCTGATTCGATAATCTTAAAGGACTTTTCCAACCCTCTGCCTGCCTACCACTCTGGCCAGTTCCCATGCCCCATTCCAGCTGGTCTCATCCCTGCCCTGTGCCCAGCAGGGTGGCAGGTGCCTCTCACAGATATCCACTGTTTCCGGCTCCCATCCCACTCCTCCAGGCCCGCCAGACGGTTCTTCTTGTATGTGGACAGCTGCTGGTATGCCACAAACTCGTTCAGGAAGATCTTAATCCCCAGGAGCTCGGCCACCACTGGTGAGTCTGCCCAGTCTGCCCCCATGACAAAGGCCACGGGCATGAGGACATAGGATAAGATCACCTGGGAAAAGCATTCCAGAAGGTAATGACTCAGAGCGGACCTTCTGCATAGCCCCCAGCTTGGACACCCACTGCCAGCACTTGCCAAACACTCAGCAAGGATCTCAACAGCCTACTAAGGCAGCAGGCAAAGGTGGGGATGGCTGGGGGATGCAGGGTCTGGCAGCCCAGACCACAGGCCTGCTCTTGGGAATACCTGGAAGGTGAGATCCTTGATGTCTACCATCTCCCCAAACCAGCGCACGGCAGCGTTGATGAACTCCAGCACCGCCAAGAAGGCGATGAGGTTGGCTGCAATGTTGGCCACGAGCCCCACGGAGGTGGCAGCCCCATTGCTGGCAGCTTCCAGGATGTTCCGCTCTTCCCTGTGTGGAAAAAGACCCCAATGTACTCATATGGCCAGGCATCCCCTGTGCAAAGTCAGGTGTCAATCCATGGATGTCTGAACAACACAAGCTCTCCCAGCCTTGGGCCACCCCCAGTGTCCACTTGTGCCCCAAATTGCTCCCACGGCTTCCCCACAGTGGCAAAACACTCCACCCCCCAATGCACTCCCACTCCCCCACCTGTCCCCTCACACTCACCCACTGGCGATTTGGACACTTTCTTTGCCCTTGAACTTGGACTCCTCCACCTCGGGGTACACGAGTTTGGACATGGCGAGGGCGCAGGGTGCAGCCATCACAGAGGCTGCGATCAGCGACGCCGCGTCGATCTGCAACGCGCAGACCAGGGGCTTAGACACCTCTGTGCAAGGCTGTGCCCCGTGACACACCACACCAGGGCATCCCAGCATCGGGCTGGCATCAGCCAGTGACACTTGGAGCAGTTCAGGGCTCCCTGTTTGCTCAGGGTGCACAAACTGGCTGTTTTCCCAACTAAGCAGCAAAGCACATGGGGCAGCTTGTCTGGATGGAGGCATTGCTGGAGCTGCAGTGATCATGTCCTCGGGGATGTTAACCTCTCCTGCTGTTTGACTTAATTATGATGGTTCTTGTCCCTTGTTGCTATTTACCAGTATCAGAGCAATAGGTTGTGTAACATTGCGAACTTTTACCTTCTGATGAAGGGCTAAGCTCCCAGCCTCACCCATCCCCTGTCAATGTCTCATTTCTCTGACCTTCCACCCTTGGTTCCTCATTTAAGGAGACTAATTAATGTTTAAATAGCAGGAGTTCAGGCAGCAGGTCAAGGGGAAGGTTTATTTCCCATGACAGAGCACTGACAAACCAGATAGGGCATCCCTGGGTGTCAGGGCCAGGAGCACTGAGGTGATGCTGGAGGAGCAGGGCTTGTTTGGCTGGGAGAAAAGAGTTGAGGGGGGGTATGGCTGTTTCTGACCATGTAAAAGGGGTTGGAGGGAAGACATTGCTCAGTGGTACCCAGTGAAAGGGTGAGAATCACCAGCACAGCTTTAGTGGGGAAATTCCACTTGGATATAAGGAAAAAATTGTTTCTTGTGACTGAGGCATCTGTCGGGGAGACCAGAGAGTTGGGGGGAGACCTCCATCCATGAGGATATTCACCACCAACCTGGACAAAGCCCTGGGCATCCCCTGGGGCTTTGCAATAACCTCATTTGAGCAGGAGGGTGGATCAGAGACCCCCAGAGAGTCCTTCCAGGCTAAATTATCCCATGATTCAGTGGGATTTGCCCTGCTTGCTGTGCAGGGACACACAGTCAGAGTCCCACAGCACTGCCCTCTACCTGGCAGGGCTCTGAGGTTCTGACCAGGCCAGCGAAGGTGAGGCTGGACCTGTCTTTGGGACAAGGTGAGGCTGGACACCCTGCCTCCATCCTGCTTATGGAAGGGGACAATGGGGCACCTGCTGGAGGTCTCCCACCATCAAGTCCAGGGCAGTTCCTGCATGTCAGGACTCTGCAGCAGGGAGCATGTGGCATACATCTACTCATGCACTCACCCCAAAGGATATGTAGGCACCCATCACACTGCCTGCGATGGTGGCAAAGCCACCAGTCATCACAGCATGGACTTCTGAGAGGGTCATGTCCGCAAGGTACGGGCGGATGAGCAGCGGGGCTTCAGTCTGCAGAAGAGAAAACCTTGCTGTCCTTGAGACAGGGCCACACAGGGCCTCAGGTCTCCTAGGAAGGGAGGAGAAGACCCTTTCTCCAGGGCAGGCTCAGCTATAAGCGCTGAGGAACTGGATCTCCTGCCCAGGCCCTTACCTGTCCCACGAAAATGTTCCCTGCTACACTCAGGGTCTCAGTGGGAGTGGTGCCCAACGAGACCTGAAGCAGCCAGGAGATCTGGGGAAAGACAAGGCCACCATGTTTACAGAGGTTCCTGGCACCCTGCCACCATCCCCAAGAAGCAGGGCACTGTTTGGCCCCTACACAGAGGTGATCTTGGGAAGCACCCCCAGACTGCATAGAAACATCAGCCCTAGGGTTGGGCTTTCTCAGAAGGACATGCAAGAAAGATGGGGTTTGTGTCTATTCTTTTAAGCAGGACAAATCACCACAAAGTAGTACCATGACAATTTTTCCAGGACATCCCTCAGTTGACCGTGGTAGTCAGAGAACCCCCCAGGTTCTTCTCCTTCCCATAGCTATCCCAGATCCAGGAGTGAGGCCCTACCTTGAGAATGAGCCACTGCATGACGCCAAGGTAGTAGAGGATGGACATCACACAACTGAAGAAAACAACGATGGGCAGGGTCTGCAGGGAAGGCACCAGGGCACAGGGTTAATGGAGAGCTGAGACACACACAGGCACACTTGGAGACCAAGAGCTGGGCATGGCATGGTATTGCATAGCAAGCCCATGCTATCGGGTGCCACAACACTGGGCCAGGCTGGCAGGAGGGACAGGGACCAGTGCAAATCCCCCACAGTACTGAGGAGGTCCATAGATGGATCCAAAGCTAAGGGAAACCCATCTCTGAGAAGCTCAAGCTCTACTGCAGCAAATCTGGCTGCATTTAGCTCTGTGCCTTTCAGGACCCAGCAAGGAGCCAGACTAGAAGAAAACCTCTCCACACCCCATTCCCCAGCTGACCTGGAAGGCAAAGACTTCTGTAATGAGTGTGTTCCCAAAGACGAAGCCAGAGCCAGCTGTGGTGTAGCCCAGGAAGATCTGCAAGGGAAGAAGTTACACAGTAGGATGGAGATCTCCATTAGGTCCTTTCCCGACATCTCACTTCTGCCTAGCAGGGGGCTGTATCCCCAGTCCCACAGCTGACTGCACACCAGAGAATGACCCGCTGAAACCTAAGCTGGGGACGCTGGTGGGCTGTCCCACAGGGCTCTGCTACAGCCTGCAAGGGAGACCACATCAAGGGGTCTGGGCTGCTTCAGAAAACCAGGGAAGAGCTGGCTTTCCTCCAGTTCCCAACATACATGTTTGTGAGTGTGCAGTCCTTGCCACTTCCCCAGCCCATGCCATCCCCTGCTCTTCCTGTTCATCCCAAGGTGCATAGGATGGGATGAGTAGATGTAGTACCTGGATCTGGTCACCCAGCCACTTGAAAGCTTGGACACCAGGGGTTGTTCGGAGGACAAAGACTCCAAATAAGAACTCCAAGCCAAGACCCCAGAAAACGGCTCTCCAGGACACCTGGGGACAAAAGCAGAATGGGGACTGCGATGTTGTCAAGGCCTACAGGCTTCCTTTTCAGCACACAGTAAACACCATACACTGTGCCCTGGGTGAGGGTCATGGGGAGACCAGTAAAGTGTCACAGAAACCCACAAACATGGGTTGGTGACAGAGAAAGATATTGATTTGGTGGGACTCAAACTGGCTGGAACATAACTTGCCAGCCTGATCCAGAAGGGGACAAGCATCAAGACCTTCTGATGGTTCACTGGTAGCACAGACCTGCTAGACCAAAACTGCCTGTTCATTAACCCTCTGGAGGAGGAGGATGGAGGGGTTGCCCAAAACATTGAAGCAGGTTGGGCTAGAAGCCACTGGGACTTCAGTCACTTCTGACCAAGTTCCCCAGGGCACGCAAAGCTCAGGCCCACTCTCCACCCACAGCACCTGAAGCTCAGGTGTGGGGCTGGTGCTGGGCCTCTGGGTCTGACCCACCACAAGGGACATGGTGGAAAACAGGACAGAGGCACTGTGGGGCAGCCCTGGGTTGGGAAATGAGAAGGAGAGCAGTGAGAAGAAGAGCAGTGAGGTGGCTTTGGGGTCCATCCACCCAACCAGTTCAGCTCCCCAGGCTGTGCCCAGCTCTGCCCAGGAGCTCTGCTGGGCTTCTGCTTCCTCCAGGGAAGGAGATGCCCATGGGAAGGAAGCACTTGTTCTCCAGTGCTGGGTGGCCACCTCCTGTGAGAGGACTGATGGCCAAGCCACACTCGAAGCACGTACCGCGCCGTGGTGCTTGGAGCAGGCAAACAGGAACAGCACTAAAGCGCAGAAGCCACCTAATGAGATGAGCTGCTCTGGGTTTTTGGCAGTGTCCAAAACCAGCCATGCGATCAGGCCTGCCAGGATGGCCACCCACAGCAGCCTGCAAAGGAAACACCAGACTGTCAGCAATGTCAGGATGTCCCCATGGGGAGAGCAGCTTGCAAAGGGCAGGAGCTGATTGTGCAGGAGTTGCCACCATAAGGTCCATGTATCTGAAGAAACCTGGGGCTCAGACACAAACAAGGGATGTGAACAGCCATCACGCTACCGAGGCAGATGAGCAAAACATTTCTGCCATGGCTTTTACAAGGCTCCAGGCTGGGCCATGCCTCGTCATTCCTGAGGTGCCTGCATGGCACTAGAGCACAAGCCCATGCCACTGACTGTGGCTGTGCTGACAGGACAGCCACGAAAGGGGACGCAGATGCTGGGAGGGATCTGGCCCTGCCTTCTCCTGACTCACCATTTCAGCCACGGCCAGGACTTTTGGAAGCATTTCCCAACGGGACGGAGGAGATGCAGTACCTTTGCCCCACAGTGCTTCTTGAAGAAGCTCCAGCAGACGAAGAAGACAACCACAGCCGTAATGACCACCAAGGCAAGGGCTCGCTGGAAGTTGAGGTAACAGGCCGCAATGAAGTAGCACAGGTAGGCTGGAGAAGGCACATTGGGGGTCAGAAACATCAGGGCTGTAGGATCATGGGTTCATAACACTAACTGGGGCCAAGGGGGAGGTTCATTTCCTCCAAATATCCTCCCCTGGCCACCCTCAAGGCTCCCATCTTTGCACAAGGAGACCTTAGGGAGCACCACCCCAGCAGGGAGCAGAAGGGGCAGAGCAAACCCTTCAGGCAGGTGGAGAAAGGAGAGGAGGACAGTGAGGGGCACATAGTTCTGGATAGGAGTGGTGGGGTGAGGAAGGGGCAGGCAGTGAGGGTTGGGAGTGGATACAACCTCCACAAGTGACCACATTCAGTGTGTGGAGGCTGGGGGCATGGCCAGCCAAAAAGAATACGGAGGTGGGGTCTGAGTGCCAGGAAGTGCTCACCTGCTCCAAGGAGCCCCAGGACAACCCTTTTCAACACCTTGGCATGAGCCTTGCAGAAGTGCTTTGCCTTGGATACTGGCTGCAGGGCCTTCCTGGGGAGAGTCACATGCCAAAGACGTGAGAGACGCAGAAGGTGGATGTGGAAGATCAACCCAACCCAGTGCAACCCAACTGAAGCCAACTCAGCAGAGCTAGGTCATGACCACACCTCCCCCAGGCCACTTTTGGCAGCAGCACAGTGGTAATGGTGTGCCATGGTCCACACATCCCAACACCCTGGCACCATGAGTGGAATCCGGCACCGGGTGGCTGCTAGGGGGACAGAGATCTGCCACTGCCACCTTACAAGGCCACAATGACCCATCAGACATTGTCCCCCATGTGTGGTCAATATGACCCTACTCTGCTCCCAAATGAGGTTTGTCTCTGACAGAGCACACACACACATGTGGGGGTTATCCTACCTGCAACAGGAGGAGAATCTCCCTTTCCCTTCTCCTCTCCTCTTCTCTTGGCTCTCACCACTTGGACCACCACATTCCTCATAGTGTCTCTCTTCTCCCTAGAAAACATCATTAGCTGGAGCACCCTGTACCCCGACAGGAAGGGAAGGGAAGGCAAGGCAAGGGAAGACTTACCTGGAAGCTGAAAGCTGGGTTATCCATGCCCTTCTCAAGGCTGTCCAGGGTTATCTGGTTTCCTTCCATCTCTAGAAGTTTGCAGCTTCAATGCACTAGAGAAACAGCTGGCTGGGGAGAGAAAGATGGGATCACCTCTGGGAAGGTCAAATGTCCCATTCTGCTTTTCAGTTTTGTGTCTCTGAGAGGAGAACACCCTTTGCAGTAGGGATTCAGAGCAGCTCCTGCACTAGCACATCAAGGGACCATTTCATGGGGTCCTGAGCCCATGGGGCTGGTGTGCTGAATTCCTGTTCTCCTTTAACTCTGGGAAGGTCTTTGCTCTTCCATAATTCCAAGGAATTACAGGAGAGGATTACATGCATCAGGGAGTGCTGGTACTCCTCCTCCAAACTGGTGGCAGCGTCCACCAGCCTCCGTGAGTCCCTTTGCAAGTGGGATTTTAAAAAAAATAAATGTGGCTGCATCCTTCATTGCAAGGTCTTGGTGCAAGCCAGATAAGGAAAAAGGTTGATAACTAGCACAGTGCAGGAGCAAGGGGTAGGAATGAGTGGTAGTTTGCATGGGGACTGGTCCTAAAGGAGCATCATACTGGGAGAACTAGTCCAGCAAAGCCAGAAGAACCAGTGTTATGCCAGGGCAGGAACCCTCAGAGCATCATCCCATTTGGACACCTTCCCAGTTCCTCTGCCTGGAGAAGGATGAGGGAAGAGCAGAGAAGTTGCGGACAAGGCAGTGATCGACTGTAGGAGCAGAGCACTTCTGTGTGAGGACAGAGGCAGTAAGAAGTTGTCTTTGTTTTGAGGGCAGTTGTAAAGGTCTGTGTGGAGAAGGAGGAGACAGCAGGGTCATCATCGTCTTCTCACAGTGTGAGATCAGGGCCCACCGAAGGCAGGGACGCAGTCCCAAGTGAAATTGGTGAATGTGAGTAGTTTTGGAGACCATCCCCCTCAACACGGGCAGCTGAAGGTGGTGTGGGGCTCCACAGGCCAGCAGAGCCACCGTGGGGGAGCGTTGGGGAGTGATGGCCCCAGTCTGTTCCTGGGGTCATGGCTCCCCAGCAGCAGGGCAGGATACAGGGCCATGGTGGGAACCCAGGACCTCAGACCACCCTCCAGGGTCTCCAGCACCCCTGGTGTGCCTGCAGCTCAAGGACATCTCACCAGGACCCTGGCAGGGATCAGGAGGACCCCCCTCTCCAAGTCCACCACCACTAAAGGGCACTCCCCCGGACCCCTCTGGGCTTAGACCTCCCAGAGTTCCAGGCCCCCCAGGGTTCCTGGCTGTCCCCACCCTTCCAGGCTCAGTGACTTCCAGGTCCCCTGGGCTGATGCTACCTCCGTGTTCCCCCACCCAGTGCCAGCCCCCTGCCAGCTCATTACCTTTTGTTTTGGTGCAGCCACATTGGCTGCCCTCTCCTTCATGGGTGGGACAGGCAGCAGGTGGATGCCCCCATGTGCCCCTGTGTCCTCACACCATCCCCATGACCCCCATGCCCTCCTGTCCCCTATGGGCCCCCACGGGTTTGTGATGCAGTGTGGCCACGTGCCCCTCTGCCCTCCCCACCGTGTCCCTGCACCCCACGCCCTCGCAACCCCCATCCTCGTGCCCCACACCTTCACACTCCTGTTCCCTACACTCCCCATGGCCTCGTGCCCTCCCCGTGCCCCGTGGCTCCCCCCGCCCTGGCACCCACCGTCCCCCTGCACTCACCCTGCAGTCCCACCGGCCGCAGAGCTCCCGGCCCGTGCCCCGGTTACGCATTAACAGCTCGGTCCAAAGAGCTGGGCTGGGCACTGCAGCGCCGGGGCTGCCCCGGCTCCTCCCGGGGCTCACTGCCGGGAACCCAGCGGTGTGGCCGTGCAGGGCATCGTGCCAAACGCAAAAAGGTCACCCATGAGACATCCACTGACATGCAAAACAAACCTTGAGTGGAGATACGGAAAGAAGATCACCTTTACCCCACCCCAGGAAGTGCTTCCCCAAAAAAACAAAGAGTGGGACACACGTGACCTCCAAAGCTTCAGTGGTGTGAAGTCACGTCCCCTGATCCCTGAGCAGGATGGGGTGGCAGCCAGCAAAAGAGTTCCGTGCCAGCATGTGTTGGAAACCACTTTTTCATGCAGGGTGGTGGGAATCGCATCCCCAGGTGCGTGCACTCCACTGATACCTCCTGTTCTTTGTTTGCACAGGGAGGGGTGATGTGGCTCCGAGGGTGCCAACACCTGGGCTGGCAGGAGTCAGTTTGGAGATCGGTGATTAATGACACCACGGGGCACTCAGGGCACTCACGTGCCACACGGTCCCCGTGGACCTTTCTGTGCATTCTCCCTGTGGATTTTGGCCAATGCCATCGCTAAAGCTGCCCAGGGCTGGGGCCAGTGAGGGGTGAGGGCACGAGGGGGTGACGGTGCAGGTCAGCGTGTGGGTGACAAGGAAAGAAACCCTGAAAGCTGCTGGCGCGACGGCGGTGTAAATTCCCCGCTGCAC
>NW_021939189.1:15382003-15383119 GCF_001715985.3 Manacus vitellinus | reverse complement strand
CCTCATCTCCGCCTTCGCTGTGTCCCCAGACAACCCCATTCCCCACCCCGTAACCCCACCTCTCACCCCCTGCGTGTTTCTCAGGGAGTAAAAGTTTCTCCCGACCACAGGATTAACGAACTACGGGGCACAAAGGGACAGCAGAGGAAGAGAGGGACTAAGGAAATGGTCCTTGTGCCCAAACAGCAGCAGGGATCAGTCTGTGCCACGGCTGCTCGTTCCCCCTGCTCAAACACACATCAGTAGTTAATGACTGTCCTCACCACTGCCGCTGCTTTCCCCACTGCTCCCAGTATTAAAGGCTCTTTCATTTTGACAGATACACAAAGAATTCAAAATGCTTGGGATCAAAAGGATTTCTTGACGGAAAATATTTTTAGAGCAATCGCAGCACTTCAAGGCGCTGGGATGGCCCGAATGATTCATCCCCTGGGAAGAGCCGGGCACAGAAAACTCGGCTCCCGCGTGTGCCATTGAGCTCATTGCTTGTCCTACGCATGCACCTCCCGTGAAGGGGGTGGTGCAGAGAGAGGCAGGGGTCTTCTACAACTTTGCTGTGCAGGGGTATGTCCCTGCACCACATCCATCCTTGGGTATCTGCTGCAGCTGGCAAATCCTAAATCTAAAACTGCCTTCCTGAGGCTTGGGGTAAACCAGAGGAAGGCCTTGTGCACCTTGATTACTCCATGAAGTAATTGCTCCTGCCATCCTGAGCTCGTCTTGCTCATATCCAGCCCAAAAGAGCTCAGAGTGGTGGAGAAAGACAGAATAGTCTTTTGTGTCCTCCCTTTGTCTATGCCCATGTCATCCTGCCCTCAGCAGTTTGCTGGTGTGCACTGGTGGGCAGTGGTGTGCATGCTGGTCTCTCAGCAATGGTGGGAGCCTTTGCAGTGGGAGATGCTCTCCACATCGAACGTGGCTGACCAGGAGGTGGTGGAGGAGGGGCTCTTTGGTGTTTTCTCTGGATGACCTGCATGTCCACGTGGTGCCCTGCTGCCCCAGTGTCACCCTTCTCCCTCCCTCATCTGCCTGCCAAGATCCCAGTCCGTGCCTCCCATGGGATGCAGGGATACTGTTGCTGCTCATCTGTGGCCAGCCCTGTCACTGTCTGTGGCT
>NW_021939189.1:15373382-15380002 GCF_001715985.3 Manacus vitellinus | reverse complement strand
GGGGGTGGAATGAGATGAGCTTTGAGGTCTCTTCCAACCCAAACCATTCTGTGATTGTAGCTCATGAGACATGCACCAAGGACTGAAAGAGAAGGACTTGAGCATTTCTTGAGGTGAGTGTTCAGCTGTGATGCTCTCCAGAGGCTTTATGAGCCCACAACAGCACATGAGATGGTCCCAGTTCTTCTAAAGCCTGAACCTCAGAGGACATTTTCCAGTCTACCAGTAAGAAGATTGGAAGGGAAAGTAAACAGGCTATAACAGACTGATTTTCTGCTAGGTTATGTTTTGGGATTGCCTTGCCTGGCTCCAACGCTCAGAAATCAAAGAAAATAGTCACCAAAATGTATGTGCTGTCCAGGGGAACACAGAATCTGGAGCAACTTCTTGAGCCCTTTCATTCTGTGGCCAGCACCCAGCTGAAGACGGGACATGACAAAAGTGTTGCAGGGGAGAACCAGCCACCCTGCAGCTCTAGATAAACATTTCTGTGTGTCTGTGTGTGCTCTGCCTGATTCCAGCTGCCAGGCCCAGCTCTCGCTCTGCCTTTGTCTGTGCACAGCAGGAGCCTTCTCCTGCCGCAGGGATTTTCGGCCTTCACACAGCCACCTCTTAACCCAGCTTCGTGCTGCTGAGTGGGCAGAAAACAGGCAGCCACGTGCTGCCAGGCAGCCTGCCAGCCCTCACCTCTGCACCTCTTAAGCTCCTCTCCCAGTTCTCCTTCATTTTCTGCCTCTCAGCCCTTTCAGAGACACTGGGCTGGTGGCAAAAGCAATTGATCCTGTCTCCATAGGAGAAATGGCTGCTGTTTTGCTCTTGTCCACTGAGCCCATCTTCTTGATGGCTGATGACAGCCCTATTAAGAGATATAAGGAGATGCCAGGGGTGGTTCACACCCCACAGGCAATGTAAAGCCAGTGAGTCTGTCTGGAGAACGACCCAGCTGTGTGAACACGGCCATTGCAGCTGGATTAATCAAACCTGCCATTAACACTTTCCCGGGGCACTCAGGCCCCCTGCCAGCCCCACAGCACAGGCCCCCATGAGCAGGTCGCTCTGATTGAGCTGCAAATGCTCCAGCTCCTTAGTTTTCTCAGCCTCAGATCGATGAGTGCAGGCGGCTCCAATCAATTCCACTTTACCACTTGCTATCGAGTTCAGATCTGTGCTCTCCCAGCTGGTCCTGCTTCCTTTGTTTGTTGAGAGGAGGAATTCAGGCATTTTATCCCACTTGGACACTGCTGTGCCCTTGCAGGGTCAAACCCCCTCGGTAGGAGCAAATAAAACCCCACGGAGGGCCAGCAATAAAGGGATTAAATTTGTGCTATGGTTGGAGCCCTGAGAGCATCTGCCTGGCTGGGCAGAGTGTGGAAGGGGGTGGCTGGATGAGGCCATGTGATTTGCATGATATAATAGAGCTGTTGCCACAGCATCTGTCATGAGGTTTTCCTGCCATGATCCTGGTTTTGCTGGGGAAATACTGAAGGCAGCTGCAGGGAGATGCTGTGTCTTGGTTCCCCTGTCTCCATGGGCACTGACTAGGGACAACTCAGCTCTCTGGGGCTTGAGCCCACGCAAAATGATTTTGCAGTAAAAAAATAACATCAAAGAGTTTACATGTTGGCTGTTTGGAAATTTCCCTCAAACCTGGAATTTGTCAGCAAAAGAAGCATTTTTTACCCTCTGGGTGTCAGTCCTGAAGTAATTTTTCTCTCGTTTCTGTCACCCGGCTCTCTTGCTGGCCTGTCTCCGGGTTGCTGCACCTGGATTTGTGGAAATGAAGCTCCCCACAGCTCTCCACACCTCGTTGAAGTGTTAATGAAATAACGGATCGCATCAGAGAGCAGTTGTGACGTGCAGAGGGCTGTCAGTGCCGAGGGCAGAGTCAGGGACCGGGCTCGGCGTGGCTGAGGCGATGACCGATGGGTCTGGCTCTGAGCTGGCAGATGTCTTTCAGCGAGTTGTCACCTCTTCTTTTGGTCAATTAGCATGGCCTCCATTATACCATCAACTGCATAATGATTTTTTTTGACAGAAAGTTTGAGGAGCTGCAAAAAGTGTCTGCAGGAATTTGCTCCATTTGGTAAAAGCACATACTTTGAGCGTATCCTGCCCAGGCTTTGATGGCCTCCTGGTGCAAATGTGTTGCAACACTTCCCATGGACACAATAAATACTCACAAGGCTCCTTGTGCCAGTCCTTGTATTTAGTATGTGTTTGTATTTATGGATTTTTTTTCTGTGGATTTGTCTGGTCTTTTTCCTAAACCACGTAGCATCTGCAGTGGCCCCCAGCAAGGAGAGCTGCTGTGCACTGTCTCCTCCTTGTGTTATCCCTGATATTCCTGTCTCTCCCCAACTCCCCCAGCCATGCAGATCTCTGTCTTGTGACCCCACCTGTCTCTTTTCCATGCCAAAGATCCCTGGCCCTTCACATGCCCCACGTGCAGAGGCCTTGGATCATCCTGTCATCTTTCTCTGCACATTTTCCAGCTTCACTGTATCCTAGGGAAGGGGGAACAAGGATCACACACAGGCTGGGACTGACCAGGGAACAGTGGCAACTCCGACACCATCTCTCCTTTTTCCTCACCCTTCCTATCAGCTTGACGGAGAGTTTTGCAGTTTTGACCTCTGCTGAGTGCTGAGGGGACAGTTTCACAGACTGTCAGATCTCCCAGTCCCAGAGCCCATCACGTTAGACATGAGCCTGGGCTTGGTTTCCCCATGTGTGTCACTTCCCTGACCCTGGCTTTTGTCTCGTTTCATTGCCAAGTTGCTCAGCCTCTCAAAGTCCTCCTGCAATTCTTAGCATGCATCTGCAGTATCCAGATTAATTCAATATTATTGCAGATTTTGCCACTGACTTCATCTCATCAAAGGACCTGTGTGTGGAAATGCAGGAACCTCTCTGCTGGGTCACCCTCAGGGGCCTGCTGATTTTTTCCAAGAAAGCCACTAGCTTTTGAAAAAAGAAATTCGCTTCAAGAGAGCCGCGTCGACTCTTCCCCACTATGTCATATTTATCCATCTGTCCCCTAACGATGCCAGTTTCCTCCTTCGTGTGCCAATTTTTGTTCATTTGCAGAGAACAGATGTGTCATTTATCAGTCTGGGACTCCCTGGCTGCCAGGAAGCATTTCTGGTGTCACAGTTGCCACCTTCCAGTCCTTGCATCTCCTGCTGTACCCAGACCTTGAGGGAAGTTGGGGTCTCACCTGGCAGATGTGACATCCTCCTGGTCCCTGCTGTGCTGCACAGTGGGGTGTATGTGGGGTGCTCCTGGGAAGGGAAGGAGCTGCAGTCACCAACAGACATTTCAAAGCTCATGGGAATGGCTTTTATTTGAAGCTGTGGAAGAAATACCTGGAGATTCAAGGAGCTGTAGGCTTCCCTGGCAAGTCAGGGGAGATGCTGGCATCAGGGGAAGCAGCCAACCCAGTGCCTGACTCAAGTGACAGGCTGGCAAGTGTCAGATTCAGCCCCCACATTACCTGGGGGTGAGTCATCCGGGAGTGTGCAGGAGCAGAGACCTTCTCCTCTGAGTCACCGGAAGCTGCTGCCTGGGGGATGCTGGGCTGTGCCCACACCACCCGGGGTTAAACTGGAGGAGAAGGTTTACCAGGACGATGTGGCATGAGCCCTCCCAAACCCAGGGAAGGTCCTGTCTCCTGTTCTTGGCCTGGCTGACAAACAGGGCTCCTGTCCCCAGCTGCAAGTGAGCACCAGAAGCACCAGGGTTCAGCCAAAGCAGCTCCCTGGGCCCAGGGGGACAGACGAGGGCTGAGGACACACACAGCTCTCTGCTGGGCTGGCAGGAGCCTGGAAGACATTGCCTGGCTTTTTCTTCCTGGTGCGTGCTCCGACCTGCCTGGATTTACCCAGGCAAGCAGCTACTGCTGCCTTTGGTGAGAGGAAGGGCCATGCTGTGAGAACCAGCCCAGAGATCTCAGCGAAGAGCTCCTGGACCCTTCAGAGGTGGAGCAGAGGGTGGGAGCAGAGCTCCCAGTGCAGAGGGCCACCCCTGTGTCCTTCCAGGCCACTGCAGAAGGCCTTCTGCCTCCCCTAGTCCAGTGGTCCATCAGAGTGAGCCACAAATCACTTCTCTGCAGCCATGGATTGTTCTCTTCCCACCTGATGACTGTGTGTGAGCGGCTCCATCACTATCCTTCCCTCCTTGCTGGGGGCTCCATGGGCTGTGGGCAGTGCCAGGGCTGCACATCCCACGTGGTGGGGCTTCCCACCACAGCTGTGCAAGGGAGCAGCTGAAATGTGGAGTCTGGCACACGAGTGGTGCAGTGTGTGCTCCCCGATCCTCTCCTGTCTGCCAGTCCTGCCCCTGTGCCCCGCCAGTCCCTACACCTGTGATGCTGTGACAGCCATCTGTCAAGGTGAGCCGTGGTGACTCACAGGCAGAGAGGCATTGTGGTCACCCCTGTGGCATCAGGGGCAGTCTCTACCATGCAGGCATCAGACCTGGGGCCCAGTGTGCATCAGATATGGAGCGTGTAAACAGTTGGGATTGGAGCAGCATCAGCTGCAGCACGAGCTGCAGATGGAGCCTGGCTTTGATGGTGTGAATGCAGAAATCTGTCACTGCTCTTTCAAACCTGAACCACTGCGAGTGGAGGGATGTCACCAGGGTCTCGTTGTGACTGTAGAAAAAATATGAGCAGCTCGTGCCTGTGCCAAGCCATGCGGGGCATAAGGAGCTCATTTGGACTCCTTCTGGAGATTCCTTAAAGGTCCCCAAGCACAAAGGAGGCTCCCAAGGGGGCTCCCACATCAGATGAGTTCTCATCACCTGATGCCCTGATGCCTAGGTAGTTTTGTCCAGGGGAAACCAATATCCAAGGGAAGCTCAAATCTGAGGGCTCAGCTGGGACCAGGGATCTTGCTGCCTCTCCTAGCTCTGCTGAAGCCTGAGGTGAGAAGGTGATGTCCCAGGGGGCACAGATCAGAGAACAGGGCTATGTTGGGCCAGTTTGGAAGAGAAACAGGCCCAGCAAATGGTGAGGAGGTGCTGGGTCCTTCGTGAGCTCAGACCACAGGCCCTCATTGAATCCCAGCATGGCCTTGGCACAGCTGCCTCTCCAAGGAGGGAGGGATGTGAGGGATGTGCCAGGACCGGATGGGAAGGAAAAACCTCTGCAATTCCTCTGGTATGGTAGTATTTAAAAAAAACAAACACCACTACAAGCTTGATCCCCCCTCGGTTCTCTCTCTGGAGACACTGAGCGTGTGTTTTCCAGGCCTGAGGATTTAACAAGAGCCATCTCCGACAGATGTTGCTGAACATCCTCCTTGGTTACTGACAGAGGGTGGAAGTGCTCTCAATTTCTGTGCCATCAGCCCTGCATCCTGCTTCCTTCCAAATGCTGGACAGGCAGATTTATTGAGAATCTCTGTCTTTTCTGCATTTTAATAACAACCTCATCATCCCCATCTGCCAGGACTGAGGTCTGCTACTAGACCTCAAACAATGCCTGGTGATCACTGTTTCTGGCAGATGCTTTTTTCCCCTCCTGATGCCTTTTGTGTCTTGCATTCCCTATGCTTTGAAATTTCCAGTGTGTGCTATGGCTGTCTTCTCCCTAAAGAGGAAACTCCCTTGGTGTCCATTTGGACCCAGGGGATCTGTCTGGGTTTCTTGGGCGGGAGTGTGCTTAATAACTCAGCAAACCTGGGACCTGGTGGGTTCCCTGGGCATGTGTTGGGCATGTGCCGGGCATGTGCCATGCCAGGCTGGCACAGGAGGCTCAGTTCCATGGCAGCCCCATCCCTGCTCTCCTCCTGCACAGGGCTGGAAGGAAGGAGGTCAGCACGAGAAGCTTCTGTCCCCAGCCATCCTCTCCTCCCAGCAGCAAGCACCCTGACAGCCACATCCCAACATCTGGCCCACAGTGAGGCTGGAGCATGGCTCACAGTGTGAAGACATGTAGGAACACACCGTGGCATCTATCCCTGCTCACTGGATGCCTCTGCATTGCTTTACCTCTGCAGAGGTCTCGCTCTTGGAGCATCCTACCTCTGGCCCCCTTCTCTCTTCATATCCTTCTGGGGATTCAGCCTGTGAGCAGGTCTGGGAGCAGGTTTTAGTGAATGGTGTGTGTTTAGGAAGGGATGGAAGGATTCAGGGGTGTAGGTCAGAAGACAGGGCTGCACAGAGTGGCTGCTTGGGCTTGGGAGGGTACACAGTCGGTCCTGGGTGGTGGGTGAGCAGGGGGGTGGTGGCTGGTGATGGCTGTGTGTGCAGGGGGAGCAGTCAGAATGTGTGTCACCGTGCTGTTTGCCGCTGTGACCACGTCGGTCTTTGCTGCCATGCTCCAACACACTGCTCCAAATGCCCCGTTCCTGCTGCATCCCAGGGGATGTCCTCCAGCCCACGTGCTGCAGATCAGCCTTGCATGGTCGCCCCGATGCCCATGCACATCCAGCCTGGGTTCAGCCTTCTGCCGAAGCACTTCCCTCCCTTGTCCCTGCTCACTCCTTCCCGCAGTGCCAGCCTGGTGGCTGTTTCAGTGACTCTCTGGAGCGATCTGCTCCGGGGGTCCTGCAAGGGGCTGGTCCCACCAACACCTCCCAGGCAGCGGGTTTGCACCGCGGAGTTGGACTCGATAA
>NW_021939189.1:15362556-15372052 GCF_001715985.3 Manacus vitellinus | reverse complement strand
CCCCCCGTGGCCCGGCAGCACAGACATGCCGGGCACACGTCAGCGGGGACGGCCCCGGGTCCTCCTGCGGCTCCCGCGGGAGGCAGGTGGGAGCCCCATCAGGAAGCGCGCTCGCCGAGGGGCGAGAGCGCGGAGTTGTCGGCCACCTTCGCCCTCCCCTCGTGCCGTTTCTTTGCAGCCAAGTGCTCGGTGCTCTACGGAGGTGAAGACCTTCCAGCCTGGAAAGGCCCCGAGCGGCACAGGACCGTCTGCGGTGGCCTCCGATGCTGGGGCCGATGCTCCTGGGCCTCCCAGCGCTCCGTGCCCGGTGGCGCGGGTCTCCCTGTGCCCCCGTGCCCGGGGTGCCCGTGCCAGCGGCGGCGGCCGAGCCCTCTGAGCTGCCGAGCTGCTTTGTCAGGGAGCCTCAGCGCCTCTTTGTCTGCCGCCTCTCCGCCGGCTGCTCCGGGGCGAGAGCAGAGCCTGGCGCTCCCGGCGCTGGCAAGGAGGCGAGAAACATTCCCGGTGAGAGGCAAGAGACTGGGAGAAGACCTCCGTGGGGAGGCGGGCTGTTAGTGGCACAAGGACCTGGTGGAGGATAAACCCAGCCGGGGCTGCGGCCGTTGGTGCCGAACCTCTCTCCCTCGGCGGAGAGGCTGATGCGGGGACTGCGCAAATAAAGGCAGGAGGGGTAATTAGTGCCCGCTAGCGCTGCCGCCTGCAAGACGGGGCTTGTCAGGCGAACTCGACGGGATTGCAGATCTGGCTGGCTGGCGGAGGGAATGGTGGATACAGTCAGTGATCCCATCCGTGGCCCTGGTGTAATGAGCACCAAGCAAAATCTGCTCGGGAGTGTTTTAAGCAGATAGAAGAACTTGTTGCTGGTGGATCTCTGGAAGTTGCTCGTGCTGACTGATTGCTTTTTTGAGGTTTCCAGAGGGGCCCAGCAGAGCCCCCCTTTTGAGCTGTGTAAACTGGTTGCAGTGGGCAGCAGAGGAAGGGGAGGCTCTGGCAGCAGGGACCTGAGGTGCCACTGTGGTGCTGTGGTTTGCTGACTTGGAATGGTTTTTCCTTTGGAACAGGCATTGCGGGATCAGAGGGAGCAGGAGCAGGTGGTTGTCATAGGAAGGACTCAGGCTGTGATATGCAAAGGGGTGAGCAGGAGCTGCGGGAAGCAGGGACTGCTGACAGGTACAGCCAGGCTGTTTGGGCATCTGAAGGTTGGGCAGAATCTGGAAAGTTTAGAGAAAACTCAGAAGCGGGGATACATTTGGGGAAACCCTGCTAACAGTGCTGGGCTGAAGAAGATCCTTGATCTTGTCCAAGATAGATGGTGATTAGATTACTGCTGATCTCCCTTGTGCATCTCTGGGGAGGAGGTTTCCTGGTATGTGATGGACATCCAGACAGAACTCCAGAGGCTGGGTGAAGCTGGAGCGCTGATAGTGCTCTCCATTAAATTAGCTCCTATGCAGCTCTCCATTAAAATAGTTCCCCTGGAGGAGCCAGGGAGCATCCACCACATGGAGCATCTCTGTTGGGCTGATATGCCCTTTGCAGCTCCCATCTGCTGGCCTTGGTGCTGGGCTGAGTGGTGGGAGGGTTCCCCAGCTGCTCCAACATCATGGTGGCTCTTCCTGGAGGTGGTGCAGGAGGATGGAGGTGCCTGCTGGAGGGTTACTGCTGCTTGTGACCCTTGCTTTTGGTGATTTCAAGGTGTTCTGGAGCAGGGAAGGGATGCTGGGGCTGGGCTGGAGCCTCTGCTGAGATGATGGTTGTGCAGGGGGATCAGTGCTCCCACGCCTAAGGAAGAGGCGGTGGGCACTGTTCCCTGCCTGCTGCAGGGACTGGGACTCCAGACCCACAGATGTGAGCCTTGGGTTGTGGTGAGGCTGGAGATGAAGGAGAAGTATAATTCTGGGTACAGGCGAGGCTGCTGGAGCAGAGAGGGGTTTTGTTAATGATTGATGGTGAAAATCACTCTAATAAAATGTGCAGTCCTTCTGAGTGGGGATGATGATGATGGACAGAAGTGGAAGGAGCAGCCACCATTTCCTGGTTTAGTGGTTTGGCTGAGGCTGTGTGGTTTGCAGTATGGGCACTGGGTTGAGGCTGGGGGCTGACCATGTTCCCTGGGAGCCCTGTGCCTGCTATAGCTGGCGTGACCCTTCAGGAGAATGGAAGACAGGGCAGGAACATCTTGGCAGTGGCATCCTTCCTACCTGGGCTGCACGATGCTTCACTGCTGTAGCATGAGCCGGCACATCTTTCCACCTTGTGTGGGATCTGCAGCATCTTGTGGGGACATGTTAGAGTGAGCTCTGCAATGGCTCCTACTGCTCTCCAAACCCTGCTGGGCATGGTGGGGACCAGCACAGATCCTTCTCCATCTGCTTGGTCTGCCAGGCCCTTCCCCACAGAGTGGACAGCGGACTGGCCCTGTGTGGTTCACCTGAGCCAGGTGGATGCCCTGAAGGTGTCTTCTCTGCCTGTTTGGATTAGGCACAAGGAGCACTGGGGTGCTGTGGGGAAAGATGCGAGGAGGGACCTTCTTGCATGTGGACACCTGAACCTCGGGCACAGCATGCTTGAGGATGGTGTCGAGGATCTGCCTGGGGACATCTCTGTCCTGTGCCCGCCAGGACCGGTTGCTGCCGTTCTTGCTGTGAGCTCAGGGTCAGTGCCGCAGGGTGTGGGAACGGCCGGCCAGGAAGCTCCTGGGCGTGTGTCTTTCCTGTGAGAGCCTCCTTGAACTGAGTCATCTTACTCGATGCCGTGCTGTCCACCCCCTGCTCCCTCCTCCCGTGCCACGAGTGCAGCCGGGGGCTCCCTGCCTGGCCCAGCCGTGCCCCGTGGGCTGCGGACCAGACCCTTCTTGGAGATAGTGCTCTGTTTACTTTTGGGTTTGGCTTCGGCGCCTACCAAAAGCCAAGCTGCCAGATGTGTAAAACTGGGGGAATTTTGCACCTGATAGAATGAACTGAATTTGGTTAAACCCAGCAATCTCCTGAGGGGACCCCAAACGCGCTTTATGTCCAGGGCAAGAAACTTGTTTATAAAGTGAAGGATCTCCCAAGATACTCTCTGGGAACCTCTTTATAGAGTGGAGCATCTTGTGGGGGCAGGTAGAATGTTTCTAGGCAAGATGGGGTGAAGAGCCCCAGCTCTGCCCTGGGATCTCGGTGTCTGAACTGTGAATGCTCTTGGAGAGCTGTGGTCTGTTGCCTTCACTGGTGGGCAGCGTTTTTACTGCAGCCATTTGCCAGAGCCCAGTGATGATCTGGTTATTCACCTTAATTTTCCTTTGATTTTCTTTTTTTTTCTTACTGTTGGCATAAATAATAGAGTGAGACTAGCCTCAGAACTGCAGCAGGGATCTGGATGTGCATTGCCATGGCAGATAGCGCTCTGGGCAGATAACAGTATGGCAGATAACACATGGTTTGAAAAACACTCCTATGCTCAAGCAGGATGTGTGTCCAGATGCCAACAGTGCCCAGCTGCTCCCTGAAGAACTAGTCTGCACTAAGAGCTGCCCTGGGGTGGTGGCTTTGCAGTCAGGCTTTTGCTTTGCACCCAAATTATTTCTAATCTTGCAGAGCTTGTGCTGTGTATGAGCAGGCGATGCCTCTGTACCCAGGCACTAGGATCAGCAGGTGGTCAGCAGCATCCTCTGTGACATGGAGCACAAGCAAAGCATGGAAATGCCTGGCCTTTGACCGAAGTGGAGGAGCCTGGGGCACCCTGGGAGCTACCCTGCCAGCAGCTGTGGCCTTCTCCTGCACTGGGGAGCAGCTGTGTGTCCTATGGCTGCTGCTGAGAGCCGTGCATGCTTAGGAAATGTCAGAGATGCAGTTTCCTGGGCAACCCTAATTCGGCTCCACGTGCAAGGGCATTAGGATGCACCCAGCAATGGTGTGATCCCTGCTGTTTGCCCCGTTCCTGGCACTGGCTGGAGCCTCCAACCCCTCAGCCTTGGGGCTCATGGTAGCAGTTCTTGTGTGCTTGCTTGTGCATACTGAGGTTGTGATGCTCCTGGAGACAGGAATTGCCTCCTCACCTTTTCTGTGGCTTTTTGCTGTAATATCTGACCATTTAAAAAACAAGTGGGTTTATGTTCTCAGCATGCTACAGTTGGGAGACCTCACTCCTATGAAGTGGCATCCTTGAGGCAGTGAGCCATTTGCTCTGGGTCCAACCTAAGCCCAGCAAACCACATCCTCTGCCCGCAGAGCCTGTGTAGTCTCTCTGAGTGCCTCTGCACCCCTCTGTGAGCAAAATATCCAGTTTTAGGGGTCTTGACAGAGACCTGTTAGGATTCTCTACCATCTTCCGCTTTCTAGACCTGGAGGCATCTGAGTGGGGGCCACTCTGAGCTAGCTGAAGCTTATGTGTTCCTCTTCTGAGAAGCCAGACCCAAATGCTGCAGGAATATGCTTGGAAATAAGGTTGGGCTTGATGATCTTGGAGGACTTTTCCAACCTTAATGATTCTCTGACAGAGCAAGTACTGCAAGCAGGGGAGCCTCTCAGGCTTGTCTTGCCTGAAGCTGCTCTGGGTGTATGGGGCAGAGAGAGGGTCCAGGGCTGGCACCGGCAGCCAGCCAGGTCTAGCAAAATGCATCTAGGAACACGGGGTTCATGGCAGGTTTGAATGTGGGCAGGTTGGGCTTGGGGCTGGAGGAATGGACAGCTAACCCCTTTTTGAGCCCAGAAGGGTCAACAAAACGCATTTCACAGCCCCCAGCATGCTCGAAGCCATGAGAGCTCTCTGCAAAGGGTGAGTGTTGGGCATGGTCCTGCCTGTTTGCCCACCTTGCCTATTGAGCCATTTTAGGGGATTTGTGTATGTAAGGAGGCTGGGGCTCGCTACATGAGCTCACTTGACACGAGCATCTGTGTGAAGGTACTGTCACTGGCACTGGACTGTGCTCCACAGATGTGGTGCAGCGAGAACCTCTTTGCAGCTTTCAAGGCGTGGGAGCAGCCCATGGGATCTCCCAGGTGTTTGGAACAGCACTGCTGATCTGCCCTTGGGATCTCACGGGCAGCAGGTGGGAAGCAGGTCCTGGTGACCAAGCAGCTGCAAAAGTCACCAGCAGCTTGCATTTCCCTGGGGGGGTTTTGCCCCGGTGGTGGCAAGCAAAGGGCTGCAGCCCCCTGGGCTTGGTGTTGCCCCTTGGTGTCCCTGGTGCTTGGCAGGGCCTGAGCGATGCCACGTCGTCCCTTGGATGATGAAGGTGAGAGCACATTGCAAAGCCAGGGGCTTGGTGCCTTGCTGGCACCAGGCTGTGGCTCGGGTAGAGCTGGTGCCCCTAGCAGCTGTCTGTCCTGCTGCTGCCTTGCCAAGGGGTGAGAGCATCTGCTGCCCCCCCTTTCTGCTTACCCAGGGTGGCTGTGAGCCCTGTGGCTGGCGGGGTGTGCTCTGGGGATGATCTGCTTGCTCGTACCCCAGAATGGAGGGACCAGACTTGGAGGGCTGACTCAGGTCCCCACTGCATTGGCTGCCCAGGGAGCCGGGATGTTTAGGGAGGAGGTGCTGAGCCGGGCACGGAGAACCATGTTCCTCCTGTAGCTCATAGGGATGTGAAGGCTCGGGGCTGCATGGAGGTGTTTACAGCTCCAGTTCCTGTTCCCTTTTCCTGCTGGGTTTTGCTGCTACAGGCTATTGTTGGGCGTTTTGCACAGGAAGGAGGGAGAAGTGTTTTGTTTTAAGCCGATTATTGGAGCTGCAGAGGAATGTGTGAGCAGCCTTGATCTCCAAGGCTGTCCAGGAGCAGGGGCAGCGTGGCAGTGAGGATGGAGCCTGGCACCAAGTGGTAATCCCACCAGCCGCCAGGCCAGTTTGGGACATTGGTTGTTACTGTGGGACATCTGCATAGCCTGTGTTGTGGTAACAAAGGCTGGGGCTTTGCATCCGGGTGGACAAGGTGCTTGGGTGCACTTGGATGCTGTTGGAAGTATTGCCTGGCCCCATCTTGGGAGCAGGCTTTGGGGCTGGAGGTGGGATGTACAGCTCCAGGCTTCTTGTGGACTGCAGCATCATGTGATGGGGTGCCCTGGCTGGCAAGCTGCTGAGATACTGGAGCAGGCATGTGGCTCCAGTGCTGGAAGGGATTGAGCTGTGGGACGTACTGCATATCCTACTGCAGGATTGTCTCCTTTTCACTAGAAAGTGCAGACCTTGGGAATGCTGTGCCTTCCCTGTGATATGGCACTTGAGAAGCTCCTGGTCCTGCTTTCCAGAGGAAAGCCCTGTCTTGTGTTATTTGGGGCGCATCTGGGGATGCTGCAGGGGCCTGGGAAGGAGCGGAGAGGAAGCTATAAGCTGTTCTTAGCCCTTTTGTCAGAAAACCTCTTCAAACATGCCCACAGGAGCCCTGGAAAACAACCAATGAGTTCCCAGTCGTGCCAGTGCCAGCTGATCCCCCTGTTCTGAGATCTGTGCCCCTGCTCCACCTTGGGAGAGGAAATGTGGCTGTGTGCACATAGAGATCTGTGTGCTGTGGGGGTACGGCCCTGCCAGCAGCCCTGTGCCACACCGGGACCCAGCCGGGTGTCTGTGTGGGCACTGTGAGTGCTGAGCCCCATTGTGAGGGAGGGGGCCAGGCCGCCTTCTGCTCTGCTTGGCTCCATCCCAGCTTTTGGGACAAAGGCTGGAGCATTTCCATGGCCAAGTGCCGGTGCCTGGAAAGCTGTCAGCTGCCAGCACCTGCTCTGGGGGCTGCCATGATGCAGGTTTGGGCTCCCGGCAGCCAGTCTGGCTGCTGCTAGCAGAGCTCATGGTGAGCTCCCTGCACCCCCCAGAAAAGGCAGGGACTGCCCTAACCTTTCTCCTACCCTTCCCCTCTTCCAGCTGGCTGTCCTGGAGGACTACGCAGATCCCTTCGATGCGGCGCAGGTGGCAGGTAGCCAGACAGGGCTGGAGAAGGTGACTGAGAATGATGGATATATGGAGCCATATGAAGCCCAGAAGATGATGGCTGGTAAGGTGGAAGGCTCCATGCAAAGGCCGCTCTTTGCACCTCTCTTTGGTCGTGCAAACTCCCTCAGTTTAGTTGTCACTGTACTCTGTTCCTTGCAGCCTGTGACAGCACCAGGTCTCCCAGATAAGGCAAACCTGGGCGATCACCGTGATAGGGAACAGCTACTTTGTAGGCAGATTTTCCCATTTTTATCCATGTGCATTGGGTTTGACAGAGCCAGAGCACTCAAAGGTTGCCTGGGCCATACAGGCACATCTCTCCCTGCATTGCTGCCCCCTGAGACCCCGCTTGCCAGGCTGAGCCAGGAGAGACCTGACATTCCATGCATCTGGCTTAAAACTAAGATGGATATGGGAGCTATTTAATTCTGTTAGGACTGGGCCAGAGCATGCTGTGTCTGCCGCAGCAGCAGGGTCCCCAGTGGGCCTGTTTGGGGCTGGGAAGGCAGTGAGGTGGGAGCGTGTGCTCCTGAAGGCAGCGCTCAGGATCACCATGCTGGCTCATGCGCTCCAGGCTCTGCTCAGGCACAGGCACAGGCTCTGGCTCTGCTTTGCAGTTCTGTGGTTTTCCTGGAGCAAGTGGTTTCTGGAAAGCTCATGTGGCTTTTTGGAGTAGACCATTGTATTTCTTGGAAAAATCAGCAAGCAGTGGAAAGGCTGCTTGTGCCTGTAGAAGAGACTTTGTTTTGCATGAGGGAAGGGTGTTTTATTAAACTAGCCACACTCCCCTGGGTGTCCAGGGGAGAAACCCATCCTAGCTGCTTGCAGGAAATCAGGCTCTGGGATGCTCTGTCCCCATGGATCCTGCTTTGCAGGGCTGCCCAGGAGTGAGAATGATGATGTACTATGGAGATCTTAGTGCTGTGAACTGCTCAGGCCCTGGCTGCCCAGCAGCTCCCCTGCTTTTGGCAGGTGCTTGCTGAAGGTTTGGGGGGGGTCTCATCTATCACTGACACTCCCTATCCCATTTCACCTCTGGGTGACATTGAGCCCTGTCATTTAGCTGGGCTTCAGGGACTGTGGCCAGGCTGTGTTGAACAGAAAGCTCATAGTCTTTTCCCTCTTCTACTGCCAGAGATCCGCCAGAAGGGCTTACGGGAGGCTCCTGCCCGGCCGCTGCACCTCTACGACACTCCCTACGAGCCTGTGCTGGACATGGACAGTGAGCGCCCGGCCTGCCCCAGGCCCAGGGAGTCCCGGCTGCCCGAGGACGACGAGCGGCCACCAGAGGAGTATGACCAGCCCTGGGAGTGGAAGAAGGAGCGGATCTCCAAAGCCTTCGCGGGTGAGTGATGGGAGCAGCCATAAAGCAACCAGCACTTTTTGTGAAGCTGGATTCTTGGGGTTCCTTCATCTTCTGGGGATCAGTAGTGTTGGCGTCTGCATTTCTGTGGCCCAGAGAGTGCTTGTGCACTTGCAGAAGCTGTTTCTCTGAGCAGGGAGCCAGGCTGGGCAGAGTGATGGATAGGACTGCCTTGGCTCCCTTTGCCTCTTCCCTGCCCTGACTGATCACAGCTCTGGTGCAAGTTAACACCCCCAACCTTGGATTGCAGGGGAGAGGCTCGGCCCTGGGCTCAAGCAGATCCCTCCTTCCTGGGAGCAGGAGGATCCCCAAGGAGCCTTCGGCCAGGCTTTGTCCAGCCTCCCTGACCTATTTATCCGTGCTGCGGGATCGATTGTGTTTGTGTTTGGTAATGAGGAAATCCATGCTGTGCATTAGTGCTGGCTCCTCCACTGGTGCTGGCTAATTGCCACGCTCTTATCTAGGATGCATTTTAATTGCAGCATTGTGTGTCTGCTGCAGCTGGCGTGCAGGGCGCTCGGACTGGCAGCGCTGTGTGGAGATGCTGGCAGAGAGATGTGGAGATTTGGGCTCGAGGAGTGGTTCATCTTTTGGGTTTGAGCACTGCAAGCTGGAGATGTGTGTTCTGGGTTCGATGGCACAGTGTCTACTTGTTCCTGGGGTCACTGTGCCAAGGATTCGGCTTGTTGGGCTCCATCACGGAACATGGTGCCCTGCTGGGCTGGGTTTGTGCTGAGGTGTCTGTGCTCTAGATCTGGCCAGATGAGCCACCTTGCTCCATGTCCCTGGGTGGAAGTGGTGTGTTCTCAGGTCTGGCTCACATGTGGATGCACATGAGCACTGCCCAGGGCGCTTCAGGCCTTGCTCTGAGTCCCGAGGGAATCAGGTTGCCATGCCCTAGGCCATGTTGGGACCTGCTGCCTGTTTTTTCCTGAATCCAGAGCAGGTCCTGCTGTATCTTGGAGGATATTTTTTCCCTCCTGTGATGCCAAAATCTCTCTGCTGACCCATTCCCCCTTTGGGGAGACCCCTGGGACCTCTACTGGTGGACATTTGGTACCGGAACAAGACTGCAACCCATTGGTGCCTGGCAGGGAAACGTGGATCCTGTGGGTGGCTGGGAAGCCCCCAGGGCAAGATGAATGCATGGGCAGGACAGATGGCAATGGGATGTTTGGCCAAGGTCCCTCCGAGGGACATGTATGTGTAACGGGGTGATCACAGCCTCCCCCA
>NW_021939189.1:15355212-15361941 GCF_001715985.3 Manacus vitellinus | reverse complement strand
CAGCCCCTCCTGGCCCCTTCAGTTGTCCTGTGCTGGACACCAGACATTTGTCCTCGCCTCTCCTGCACCTTCTCCAGCTTTACTGTGCCTCTTTGCTTGCAGCAGGAGATTATTTGGTGGCAGAGTTAGTACCGTCTCTTTTGTTCTCCCCTCTTTGCCTCCAAATTCGCAATGTTTGATGGCTGCCTTTATGGTTGTCTCGACAACTGTTCTGAGCATTTAGCTGATGTTTTCTTGCAACTCATAATGCCCAGGTCCCTTACAGGTGTGCTAGCAGCTAATTCAGGTCCCAGCGCACTGAAGTTGGGGCTGTTTTTTTCCCTCTTCATCATTTAGCGCTGCTCTGTTTCCTCTGCTGTTTTATTACCTTGCTGCTCAGTGGCAGGAGGTCCCTCTGGATTCTCCGCTCTCGCTTTTGCTATCCTGAGCAGCCAAATCTCCCAGGTACACTTTGTCATCTCAGGTTTGCCTTGTTGTGAAGGCTTTTTTGTGTGTGCCGAGCACAGAGCCCCTAGGCAAATCCCCCTTGGACACTGCCGGCAGTCTTCGCTTATGAAAGCCAAATATTGCTGCTTGTCTTTTAACCCTTTATTAATATTTTAAGGACCTCGCTCTTATGCTGTGGTAGATTAGGATTTTGCCAAGAGCATTAGGTGGGGGCAGCGTGCTGAAAGGTAAAGGTTGTTACTGGGGGGAGCTGGGGCACGAGGCATGCCGTTCCTCTGCAGCAGCAGCGTGCCGTGCCTGCCCGTGCGTCACTAACGCTGTCCTGGTGGGCACTGCGACGTGCCAGGTGCGGATGGCTGATTTCCTTATCTGCAGTTACCCAGATCTCTGCAGAGCTTTGTAGAATAAAACCAGTGTGGCTTTTGCTGCCTCCCAGGTGGGTTTGAGCGTGAGGCTGCAGGTGACAGCTGATTTTGCTGCTGATAGAAGGGACACTCCAGAGCGAAGTGACTGCTCTGCCAGGGCTGTGTTGGGTATTTCCCTAATCCGTAGGGATGCTGCAGGCTGAGATCAGTCCTGAACAAGAAAGGTCTTGGCAGGTGGGAACTTCCTGATTCTCTTCCTGCAATGAATGCAGGTGTCAAGAAAAATTAATCTCTTTGCTATGCAGCCTCTTCTCTTCCCCTGTCATTTATTATCCCCACAGTCGCTCTGATGTGCATCTTGCTCCTGATGAACACATCAGTTTGTCGTTTTTCCTGAGTTTAGCAACACAGAGTCTCTTTTTTTTCCCCCTGACTTGCCTTGCTTTGTTGTGTTAAGTTTATCTTGCCAGAGTTTTGTCTCATTTTCTACTTCCCCTGTCTGGGGGTGACTTGAACGTCTTGAAGGATGTCTTCTTCCTCCTAAGGGCTTGTTTTTAATATCCTGTTTAATCATGCACATGCTTCTGCCTCCCTCTGACAGGTGCAATGCATTTCTTCTGAGCCTGTAACGCAGTGACTTTGTGCCGCCAGCAAACACTTGGGCTGTTTGATTGTCTGACTTTTTAACGATTGCCCCAATTTTTTAAGGTGATGAGTTGAAACTGAAGCCAGGGTGTGATGTACGAGGGTGAATGTGGCCTGTGAAAAGCCAGAGCACTGCAGAGGCAGTGCTTGTCAAGGCTTAATGCTGGGCACCACCTCCTCCCTGAGCTGCTGCTCAGGGGGGTTTAAGCCGTGCTAAGCTGCAGAGGATTTTGACTGGGTTTGCTTTTGGCTGCCTTCCCCTCCTCGCAGAGCTGGGGGGTGGAGTCCTGCTCGCCTGCCTGGGGCCCAAACAGCCACCTTAGAAGATGCCCTGCTAGATGCCCTGCTAGAGAGGAAAATGTCCCTCTTGGGGTATTTTTTGCCTCTCCCTCCAGCAGCCGGGAAGCATGGCGAGGAGGGAAGTTGTCCAGTCTGGGACATCCCAGTTGTCCTGGGAGCTGCAGCTCCTGGTCTCGGCCACCTGCAGTGTGACTGTGCTGCTACAGCATCACCCCCCCGCAGCCCCACACCGAGGCAGCTCTGCCTGATCGATAAGTAATTTGTGCGAGGGGGCTGGTGGTGCCGGGGAGCAATAATGAACTCTCGTGAGGAGGGAGAAACAATATTGTTAATGCTGAAATCATCCTGTGTGGAAATAACAGGCAGCGGGAGGCTGGTCCCCAGGGCACGGCTCGGTCAGTCCCTTGTGCTTGCTGGCACTGGTGCGCAGGGGCCGTGGCTGGGCTGGTGCCAGGCAGATGGCTGCATCAGGGAGGTACCTGCAGTCAAAATATCCCCTTCCCACCTCAAGGAATTGTTTTCTCACCCCAGCTTTACTTGTGCCAGCAGAAACGTGTCCATCGGTTCCAAACCAACCGCTCCCTTTTGCTCCATCTATCCCCTCCCCTTTTTTTTTAATTTAATTTTTCCCCCCAAGATTGGGGAGCCTCTCCTTGCTGCATCTCACTTAATTCTGTGCCGCAGCTGCTGAATCTGTGGTTGCATTAGCAAAACCTCCTGAGCTTTTGAAACCTCCCTGGAAATATTTTTCCATGGGCTCAGACCCTGGCCCCAGGCTTGGTGTGGTGGGCACCCAGCCTGGGCACTGCAGTGAGTAGCAGCCCAAGACCTGCCCTTCCCTTGCTTAGAACAAGTGGATGGGGCAGCATGAGGGAATCCAGTGTGATGTAAAGTGTCTCTGGCTCTTCCCACAGGGGGAAAGCTGGGACCCAGCCTGTCTGCCTGTTCCTGCCCCAGCCGTGACACGGGTCTGTCTTGCAGGTCCCTCGGAGGGGCTGGGCTACGGCCGCACCTCGCCCTGCAGGGAGGAGAAGGCCAGGGCTGCCCTCAGACACGGCCCCAGCAGCCTCAAGAGCACGAAGACGCTGATGGCTGAGCCCGGCCCCTTTGTCGGGGAGAGGATTGACCCTGCCCTACCCCTGGAGAGCCAGTGGTGAGTCCTGCCTGACCCCTCCACCTGCCTCATGGATCCCTGTGGATCCATGAGGAGCCCTTGGGGAGACCTGCTTCTTCCTTTCTTCCCTGGCCCCACATTTCTGCCTGTTTGTCCCTGCCCCTTGTCCCCCAACCCCAGTGGTGCCCCCCCATCGCTCAGTCCCCGGGGTGCTGGCATTGCTGCTTTCCCAGGGCAGAGCCCTTCCTAGGGTGTCTGCTCTGTGCCTGGCACAGCTGATCCCTCTCCCCGCTCCAGCTGGTACCACGGGGCCATCAGCCGGACGGACGCGGAGACGCTGCTGAGGCTGTGCAAGGAGGCCAGTTACCTGGTGCGCAACAGCGAGACCAGCAAGAACGACTTCTCCCTCTCCCTGAAGTGAGTGAGCAGGGGCTGGGGGGTCGTGGACCCACAGCAGGGGTGACCTGGTGCTGTGGGTGGGTGCCCCGAGTAAACTTGTGCCCATGCCGACTGAGTAACTCTCGACCACAAGTGGTCAGAAATGGGTGGAACATGAAGTCCACACTTTTCTGTGGTGTGGCACAGGCTTCTGTTTTGGTGTCTGGCAAAAGCATCTCTTGGGAAGGCTTGGAGATCTGGAGGCCCGCTGCTCTTCCTTGGCAGTGCTAGTAATCCTTCAGATGGATCAAATGATCTGCCTCACTGCTCACTTGAATGTGTCTGGTTACCACTTTCAGTTCTGCCTTCTTGTTCCCCCTTTTTTTGTAGTTTAGTTTCATGGGAAAAGAGAGTTCGTGTGATCCTGCTGTAGATGGAAATGTGGGTACCCATCCCTGCCACCCCAGCCCACAGATTCATTGAAGCCATTGCTCAGCCTCATTGTAGAGAAGGGGGTTTTCCCTGCTCTGGTTTGCCAGCAGGGACACCTCATCCCCACAGCATGGCTTGGCTTCTGCTTGGGGTTTTTTGCGGGTTCTTCACATCCTCCCCAAGTTTTCCAGATTCCCTGAATGCCAAAATTGCATGAAGCATTGCTGCAGCTCCTCATCCAGCTCTTTCCTGGCTCCTGGGGCAGTGCAAACCCATGAAATCAAAGCTGTTACTGTCTGAAGATGATGATGGATGAGCAAATACCTTCTTGCCCTTCTGCTGGACAGCCATATTAGCTCTGTTCTGCCAGATGGGAAACAAGTATTTATGGAGCACTTCAGCCATCTCTGCCCAACAAGAGGCCTCGAATCCCTGTGCTTTTCTCAGTATACTTGGAGTTTCCCCAGTGGTCTCTCTTACCTGCATTGTTCCCCAGGGGTTTTGGCCTCCCTGTTTATTTCCCACTGGCACAACTGTGAATTAGATTGCTCTGTCTCTCTCCATGTTTTTTTGTTTCACTCTTTTTGCTGCCTTTCACACCGAAACAGGGCAGAAGTTCCACTGAAAGTATTCTTTCTTCCTTCTGCACTCGGAGCTTTCAGATTAGCCAACAGCCCTTTCCAGAAAAGCTCCCTCCTTTCCTTTTTTTTATGTCAGAATTTTTACTGATGTTTTAATTTTGAGCCATTTTGGAGCAACAGCTTCTTCTGGTTGATGAGCTGTATTTGAGGCTGCGAGAGGTGTCACCATCACCTTGTGAATGGCATTAGCCAGCACGTGTGTTGGAGAGCCTGGGAGGTGATATTCCATCACCAAAGGTGGCTTTCCATCACCTCTCCACAGGCCAGTCACCCATTTCTTGGTGGTTTTTCGCTTACTTCTTGCCACCCATCCTTAGCCTTGTGGCAAAATACTCCTCTCAGGTGGCTAGCACTGGCTGTGCAGCAGTGTGCCACCTCCCCAGGGGACAATGCAGCCCATCCAGGAGCTACTTGGGCATTGCCTGTCCTTGCCCACAGCCTCGGGAGCAGAATTTTTACTCCACTGCCTTTCTCTGTAGAGTCTGTTCAAGGAAAATCCCCCGGGATGCTTTTTATATAGCTGTAAGCTGGCTGTCTGCAGCTCTATTTTTTTTTTTCAACTTTTCTTTTTTTTTYCYTKRRKWARGRRGSMMMRSYKRRGRRRWKRKYYKRAAARRRSYYCYKRWKGYKRMCYKRARSYYYTTTKKKSYKRWTTWAARRAAAAATATGCATAAGAGAGAGCAGCAGGAGCAGGTCAGGCAGCCAGAAGGACTTAACCCTGCTGTGACAGTCTTGGCTGGTTCAGGCTAGGCAGCCCCACGCTGCCTGTCATGGACAGGGTTATGTCATTGCCTCAGATGCTTGGAGGATGATTTCCTCCTGGCTTGTTCCTCCATGAGAATGGCTGAGGCCACGCTGCAAAGGTGGGGTCCTTCCTCAGGTCTCCAAGGTGCTTGGCAGGAGCAGCACTTGCCCCTTGCCCTGTCTGCTGGGGTTTGCAGAGTGTTCCCTCACGCTTCTCTCCAGGGGTGTGCTTTCCACATCCCTGAGCTCATGACAAAGACCTGCAGAGCGATTTGGGCAGAACACAACCGACATCACCTCTCCGTGGTCCGTGTGGCAGTGCTCTGGCTGGGGACACAGGATGTGGCCAGGCTATCACTTTTCCTCGGCCCCTGATGGGGGGCTGTGGCTGTCCCCTCTGCCATCCCCTGGGACAGCTGGCTCCTTGCTTCTGTCTCTAAATGGATTGCAAACCCATCCTGCTAATGCAGCCAGGCTGTCCATTACGGCCCGTCTCCAGTCGGGGGGATGGGGCCGGGCTGTGCAGTGCTGGAAGCAGCTCAGCATCGCTGATGAGGCCCTGTCTGCTTTTAAGTCATCAATATTTTGCTGTAATGTGCATTCCAGACGCTGCAGACAGGCTGTGGCTCTCCTCGGAGACGCAAATTAATAGCAACAGGGCCATTAGCCCATCACTTGGAATCAGTGTTCATGGCAGGATCTGCCTGCACAGCCTGGTGTGGCTCGGTGCCCGTGCTGTGCCGGGAAATGGCCTCGCTACGCTGAGCGGGTTTTATGGAGCCTGCAGCAGTGGTGTGGGGAGGGGGAGCAAGGAGAAAATCCTTCGGCTGCTGGCCGAAGGAGAAAATCCTGGTTTGCCACGGTGAGGCTGGAGATCTGTGAGCTGAAGGGGTCCTGTGTGAGCCAGGGCAGTTGCAAAAGGGACTTTTCCACATGTAAAGGGTGAAAGCTGCTACCTCTGTGTCAGCCTGCAGTGAGAGCTGCTGTTGGTCCTGCCCAGGTGATGCCCTCAGTTACCTGCCCACACACACCTACCCCAGCCTTGGCACCGTCCTTGCCCCCACATGGATCCCACACACCCCACTGCATGGGGACAGGAGCCAGCAGTGTCCCCCTCAGCTGCAGGGGCAGGCTGCCTGTCTCAGGTAAGGGGGTCAGGAGCTGAGGGGAGGCTTGGGCCAGCTGCACCCCCTAACCCTACCTTGATCTGCCCTTGCAGGAGCAGCCAGGGTTTCATGCACATGAAACTGTCCCGGACCCAGGAGAACAAGTACGTGCTGGGTCAGCACAGCCCACCCTTCGACAGCGTGCCGGAGATCATCCATCACTACGCCAGCCGCAAGCTGCCCATCAAGGGGGCCGAGCACATGTCCTTGCTTTACCCGGTGGCAATCCGTACCCTATAGTACTCACCCCCCACGAGCCAGGCTCGAGGCCGGGTGTACCCAAAACCAGCCCATGCGCAGGGCCGAGCGCTGCCATGCCGAGGATGGGCTCCGGACCGTCAGCCCACGAGCAGCTCGCTGGGCACGGCCGGCGCCGCTGGGGGATTGCTGCAGCCGGACCCCTCGTCCTGCTCTCTCGGAGGGCTCCCGTGCACTGGTTTGCCCACTGGCATGGCACCGGAGGGACCCCCTGTGCGAGGAGCTGAGTGGGGCTCGCC
>NW_021939189.1:15347929-15355143 GCF_001715985.3 Manacus vitellinus | reverse complement strand
CCAGGCAGAGCTCAGGACACAAGGACTGGAGCTGGGGCCTGGGAGACGCTGGGGAGGGGGGCAGTGTGTGCGAATACGGGGATAAATAATCCAGTAGCAGGCCTGAGGTGCCTCTGTGAGGGTGCCTGGCACTGCCCATGAGAGACAAAAGGGCTGTACCTGTGGGCGAGGAGGCTGGCGGAGGCAAGCGGGGCCTGCCCGGGGCTAGCGAGGCGCAGGGGGCCGGGCAGGCTGGCCCTCACCTGCACAGGTGCTCGGTACTCAATGCCATCCTTTGCCAAATGTAAATAGAGACCGGCCTGGGCTGCACATGCAGCACCACTGCCTAATAAAGCGGTGCATGGTCACCTCCTGCTCCACGGGGACTGTGCCCGCATCCCACCGCGAGTGGGGCAACTGTGTGGCAAAATGGCAGGGAGGGGCATTTTGTTACACAAAAGCTCTAAGTGAAGTGATTTTTCCTGTGCTTTTGCATGCACTGAGACCCTCTGTGCCTAAGCAATCAGCTGACTCCTCCGAGACACAGGGGACAAGGGTGGTCACGTCCTTGCGATGTCTTTGAGACCCTTCATGGGCAGTGATGAGCCAATTTTGGATATGCCTGTTACTCCCTGTAGAAGGGGGTGCTCTTCAGGATCTTTTGGCTCCTTGTTTTCCTTCACCTGTTGTAAGTCTGAGGCAAAATCCCTGAATTTCACAGATTTCCTGATCTCTTCCTCTGAGTATTTACTGACTCCAGTCCTGTTCTTTGTCTTCCTGACACCTTGTCTTTGGGCCAGCTTGCTCCTTTTTTTTTGGCTGAAGCTCTATCTGGTGTTCTTTACTGTTTCATGCATACCTTGCCTTTTAAACTTTTTCCTGGTGTTGCTTCTGTAATTACAAATAGACATTTCCTCCATCCTTGCTTCAACCTAAGCTTTATCCCACTGCTACTCCCCAGCAGCACATTCCCTTTCCTCTCTGCTCCCTGGGTGGGGATGGCAGCAGCAAATTTGCTGCTGGACCAGCAAAACCTTTTCTGTGAGCAGAGCAAAGTGCTCAGGCATCGGTGGGGTGAGTTAGCAGTGGCCTGATGAAGGCTTTGTGAAAAAGCATCATCCTCCCCTCTGCCTGCTGCCAGGAAGAAGCTGTCCCTGCTGGTTGCTGGGGGGGGACAGAGATGATGGATGGAAGGTCCCACAGGGACCTTGCGAAAGTGGGCGCTGCAGCCGCAGCAGGAATCCTGCTTGACAATCCAGGGCTCTGGGATATTCCAGGCTCAATTTGTAGCTGGAGGATGGCTGTCCTGGCTTGTCCTTCACAGTTTGGAGCTGCTGTGGGGACCATCGGGCATGGCCAGTGTGGTCTGTGAGTGCACCCGCGGTTGAGAGCCTGCAGAGCTGTGGTGGCTTGTTCCAGGATGCCTCAGCCTCTACCACTCCTTAAAAGGCAGTGGATCGAGCTGGTTGGGCTCCTGGTGTCTCCTTACAGCCCACTTGGCTGCTGGCAGCCCTGGCTGCCTCTCTCCATCATCCCAGTGAGGCATTTTGTCCAGCAGGGACAGAGGTGACTCCAGCAGGAGGGTTTTTTCTCCCAGAGCCTGCAGGAAGGGCTGGAGATGCAGAAATCTTCAGAGATGCTCTTGGATGCCCTTGCTGCACTTAAAAGGTTTTGAGTGTCCTTTAGCAGCCCCGCTGTGACGTGATGGCTCCAGCGAGGAGCTCATCCCAGAGGATCCTCTGCCTTCTCTGTGGCTGGGTAAGCAGAGGCTTCTCATGTCTGTGCAGCTGGGCAGTGGAGGCACAGGAGAGCCTCTCCATGTAGAGGGGGGCTTTTTCCTCGAGGAGCTGTGGCAGGGAGCAAACTGCCTGGCAGCCAGTGCTGGCTCTATTAGCGTGCTCACAGCCTTGCAGTACAATCCTGCCCCGGCAGCCTGGCTCCATTCCGGGAGTATCCGTGCCAGGCACAGGAATGAGAGGAGTGAGACTGTGTGCATTGCAGCAGCTCCCCAGAGCAGTCATGGACCCCAGAACTGCTCTGCAAGATGGGCTGTGTGTCCAAGTGCTTCAGCAAAGCAGCTCTTGATCTTCACTGTGGGAATTGCATCCCTCCTCAGCCCTCTCTTCTCCAGGTTACAGAAGTGAAACTCCTGAAGCATTTCCTTGTACAGTATGTTCTCTGGCCTTGACTATCCTCACCAGGACTCTCTCCATGTACTTGGGGTCCAAAACTGGAAAGAGTATCCAGGTGTGGCCTCACCAATGCCAAATAAAGGTAAATAACCCCTTCCTTTGTCCTGGCCACCAAAAATAGATGACTCCAAGTCTGGGTGGTGCATTGCACCCTTGATGATGGGAGCTGAACAGCAGCTCCCCAGAAAATTTGAATTTAATCTCTCTTATAAGGGTATTTTAGTGCTGCCTTTACCATCCTGTGACTGAAGTGAGTGTCGTGTGGGAGCGAGGTGGGTGAGGGCAGCCATCCAACAGGGCTAGAGAGGTGACAGGGATCCCCATTCATGAGGATGCTAATCTCCAACAGGGACAAGGGCCTGAGCAATCTGATGTGGCTTTGAGGTTAACCCTGTTGGGAATGTGAAGATTGACCAAAGGCCTTTGTTTGTAGCAATTCCCAATCCCCTTGTCCCAGCAATGCCCCGTGTCCTCCCAGCTGCCTCTGTTCTCTGTCCCTCCTCCTGGCAAGTGAAACAGCCCTGTCATTCATTGCCTGATCTCTAGTCTCTCACTAAGCTCTCCATAATCAGCGAGCTGGTTTAACATACTACAGGCCCCAGTGATGAAGGAAGGAAGTTTGTTTTCTAATTGGATTAGCACTGCTGGGAACATGCAGTGTCAGGGCTGAGCTGGCTCCTGCTGCTCTGACTGGGTGTGGGCCAGCTTGGAGCTGTGCTTCCCCTTGGACTTCTCTGACCAAAATCATGCTGAGAGGTCTGTATCCTATGAAGACAGGTTGAAAGAGTTGAGGCTGTTCAGCCTGGAGAGGAGAAGGCTCCATAGAGACCTTAGAGCCTCTTCCAGTGCCTAAGGGGGCTCCCAAGAGAGCTGGAGAGCGACTTTGGACAAGGGCCTGGAGGGACAGGACAAGGGGGAATGGCTTCCCACTGCCGGAGGGCAGGGTTAGATGGGATATTGGGAAGTAATTGTTGGCTGTGAGGGTGGTCAGGCCCTGGCCCAGGTTGGCCAGAGAAGCTGTGGCTGTGCATCCCTAGAAGTGTTCAATGCCAGGTTGGATGGGGCTTGGAGCAACCTGGGATAGTGGAAGGTGTCCCTGCCTATGGCAGGGGGGTGGAATGAGATGAGCTTTAAGGTCCCTTCCAACCCAAACTATTCTGTGCTTCTGTGAAAACATACAGTCGTGCAGGATGGAGGCAACCAAGAAGGATAAAGGACTGACTGAGGGCAGAATTGGAGCTTGCCCTGGGCTGTGTTTGCTGAACTCTGTCCCTAATGTCTCCCATCTGCTGGAAATAAAGTGCTCTGGTTAGTGTCAAGCCTGAAATCACCCGTCCCAGTACAAGCCATCAATGCTGCTGAGCACCTCAGAGGCTGGAGAGAATCACCAGCAACTGATCTTTGTGGGACTGGGTTAAACTTTCAGATATGTTTAGGGTGTGCTCTGTCATCCACACCCCATTCCTGCCCCTCTGGCCTGGAGAAGTTCCCTGAAGCCCAAGCCTAGTAATTAGTTCGAAACCCCAGCCCTAGCAGGGATGCTTAAGTTTCTGGAGTATCCCTGAGAACACAGTGCCCTGTGTTCTGCCTCCAACCACAGCAATCTGCAGGAGGGTCAAATAACCCAAGAGCTCAGCTGCCAGAGTTTAGAACAAGGGAGAGAAATTTGTTCCTGATCCCTGCAGGCTGCAGTGGAATGTGCAGGGAAGCACATACATAGCACAGACGGTTCACATGGCACACACATGGCCCAACTGAATATGTCCTTTCAAATCTCCTAAAGACCAACAAGTTTGACCCAAGGGGTAAGTTTCAGCTCCTGACTTGGAAACCACCCTTGCTCAGTCCCTTCAGTACCATTTCCAGCATCCTCTCAAACCACTTACTTGCTCCAGGTGTCCTGTTTGAAAATTGTCCCAAGACATCTGTGCTTGGATGCCTCCACCTAATTTTCAGTCTACACAAGTGAGCAGTTCTCTCTTTTTCCTTGCAAAGTTTTGGAGGCTGTCTCCAAAGCAGCATGCTCAGGCACATAAGACAAGGGGTAATGGTTTTAAACTGAAGGAACATCAATTTTAGATTAGATATAAGAAGTATTTTACAATGAGGGTGGTGAAACCCTGACACAGGTTGCTCAGAGGCAGCATTTGTGGACTCATTCAAGACCAGATTGGACAGAGCTCGGAGCAACCTGATCTAGTTGAACGTGTCCCTGCCCACGGCAAGAGGTTGGACTAGAGGACTTTTAAAGGTCCCTTCAAACCCAAAACTTCTAGGATTCTATGATCTTCCAGGTGAGACTACCCCAGTACCTTGCTACTGATCTGTTTGTGTCCCTCCCCCAAAACATCCCAGGCATGATGATTCCACGCTCCCAACCCTGCACTTCTCGATGTTGCCGTTGGTGGGGTCATCCCACGACTGAGGTGGAGAACAGTGCTGGAACCATTTCTCTGCTCAGAGACACCCCTTTAATACAGCCCATCATTTACTTGGTTAGCTGGTTCCTGCTCTTGCTATATCCACAGCCATGACTTCCAGCATTGGAAAGTGGTTCATATTGGGTGCAAACCTAACCAGGCAAAATCGTCATAAAAGCACAGATTCATAGAATGGTTTGGGTTGGAAGGCACCTCATTCCAACTCCTGTCATAGGCAGAGACACCTTGCACTAGAATGCTCTGCATCCCCTTGTCCAAGTTAATAATCAAAAAAAAAATTCTTACATTATCCTGAGACAATCTGTCTCCATTTGCTTTTTTTGCCTGGAATCTGGGTTTCCTTCAGAAAAACCTCAGAAAAATATGAGAATCTAGATATGTTTGAATCCCTCTTTTCCATTTTCTGGTTGTGAGAGGCACATTTGCTGCATTTGCTTGCAATTTGAGCCCTATCCACGTTATCCTAAAGCTGGCCCTTCCTTCATTGGGAAAGGACATTGCTCCTTTTCTCCCTGATCTCATACAGCCCCTCCTGCATTCCCAGTGTGTCCTCAGCCAGTGACTGTGCTCAGGCATTCTCTGCCTTTCCCATCTTGCTCAGCTGGATGACCCACACGTTGTAAATCTTCCTCTTAATTCCCACCATAAACACATGCATGCTGAATTTTTCTCCATTCAATGGCAAGCTCCAACCTGTGCCTCTGTGGGACCCAGGGGCTCGCTGCTCACGTCCTGTCTCCCTGTTCCCAGCGCCTTCTGCACATCCACAGCACACTGTGATTTACTGCCCGTGCATTGCAGCCTCTGCACAGGCCCAGCAGGCCCTGATTTACTGCTCACACCCAGGGCTTCCTCTGCACAGCCACAGCACGTCTGGCTTTAGTGTGCTGTCTCTGACTGTGCACAGCGTGTCCTGATTCACAGGGAAGGCTCCTTCATCTCTTTGCCTCCACGAGAGCAACATCTGAGCAACCCCCAACTCTAGCTGCTAATTCATGGTAAAGATTGCAGGCTCTGTGCTGCACCTAATTCCTTCTGCACATGCAGGATGTCAGAACCTCCCCTGCCCCCATTTGCTCAGTTCTTCTCATAACTGTGTCCTGCAAGGGCTGAGGTGCAGCCTGGCATCACCATCCCGCGCTGTCCTGGCTCATCCTGCTCTGGAAACTGTGGACTGAGCAGTGACTGGGTGTTAAAGTCCTGCCAGAGGTAATGGAGGGTGTCTCTGGCAGGCAGCAAGACTCAGTGTCCTGCCCAATATCATTTAGGCCAGAGTCCCAGCTGCCACCAAACTGCAGCTCCAGTAAGTGACGTGTTTTCAGGGGATGTTTATGGGTTCCAAAGGACTTCCTCTATTGACCTGTTGGATTGGGAGAGCAAAAGGGGGAAACTGGGAGATCAGAGCCCCCAGAAATGCTTCAGAAGGAACCTTGAAGTTCAGAGGAGAAGGTTGTCAAAGTTGCAGTCTGTGCCCATCCAGGCTTACACCAAGAAATGTGGGGAAGGTGTGACCCACAGCCATGGCTACAGAGGCCTGTGAAGGAGGCACAGGAGGGGCAGGGTCTTCCATGCCTTGCCCTGGAAAGTTCTCCAGCCCTGTTAGTGATGCTGGTGACCACAGCATGCAGGGAGAGCTGCCAGCTGGAACAGGCTGGGGCTGGGAAGGAGGGAGGTACAAGTTGAAACTTCTGTTTGTTGTAGGGAAGATGGTTCCTGTTTTTTTTCCTTTTTTTTCCAGAAAAGGGCTGAGCTAAAAAGCACCTTGTCCTCTTCTGCTCTGACTTGTAGCTGAGCTCTCAGGTGCCACAGGCTGGGGGAAGTGGTCCAGGTGGGACCAGGGAGGTTTGGAGACCGCATCACCCACAAGATGAGGGCTCTTGCCCTTGCACTAGACTTCCATCCTGTCCCAAAGGAATAGGTACATTACACACCAGAGCTGGCAAGAGAGCAAGCACTGAGATGTTCCTCAGTCCCCTCTGCATCACAGACCCTGCACTGCCCCGCTCGGCCGAGGGTCCTCCTGGAAGTCTAAAATTCGGGACAACCTCAGGCTCTGTGTCTCCGGCACTGTCAGCCCCTCAGACAGCCGGGTAATTCGTGCTGGCAGCTGGAAACGCCACCATCTCTGTCCCTGCTGTGCTGGTCCCACTCGGGGCCATAAGCAGCAGGATCCTTCATCATCATCCGCCTCATTCCCGTCTCGGCAGCTGCAGTAAATCTGCCTGTCAGCAGGGCCTGTCGGGGCACATGGTCTGGTCACCTGTGGCAGGGGATGATTTCGACACACTTGCTCGGGGTGTGGAGTGGGGGCGTCTCTCTCCTGGTGTAGGGTGGGCCGGGGTCTCTCCTGGCGGTACCGGGGGGACACAGCGATCCCCCTGCTCTGCTCTCCCTCCGGCAGCGCAGCTGGTCTGGGTGTGCTGGGACGGGAGGAGCGGGGACAGCCCATCTCTCCCTCCCCGATGGCAGCAGCTCATTTCCATTTAGATAGAGGAATTTCAATCTCAGTTTGCCGGCTTCTCGTCTCGCTGCGACTCAAGACCCAAATTTTCAATTTTCTTCCCCACGCCACGCCAGATGCTCTCGGGGCTTGGGGGCGGTT
>NW_021939189.1:15331761-15346601 GCF_001715985.3 Manacus vitellinus | reverse complement strand
CCGGCCGAACCGCCCCCCTTTGGTCCTCATTCTTATCATTTTGGGGGGGTCTGGGGGGAGGCCCCTGCAGCACTCGGGGTTTTGTAGCTTCCTGGTTCTGCTCGCCAACAGAGAGAACCCCTTAATCCACACTATTACATAGTGCTGCTTTGCTCGTATATAACTCGAAGAAAAAGAGTAAAGTTTCTGGTCCATGAGGAATCCCTGGAAAAGGAGGGATGCGTCCTTTGCTCTGTCCCCTCCTAACACTCATCCAGTGGTTTCCCTCCTCTACAGATGGTATTTTGGTGGAAAGATGAAGTGGGAGGCTGTGGGGAATTGTCAGATAAAATAGGAACTGCTTTTGACTGTGTTTGTCTTTCCTTACTGCTCTGATTTCTCTGGACAGCAGCAACCATAGCCCTGAACTTGTGCCATATATATATATAAATTTTTTTTTATTCCAAACCAGCTCAAATAAAACTTGTATTTACTCCCTCAAGTGACTGTTGGCTGGTAGCTCACCACATCTGTGGATTCTGTCCAAAATGTTTAAAAAGAGGTAACTAAAGTAAGTCTGCTGTCACTAAGCCTGAATTCACAGTGAAAAGGCTCATTTTTCTTGTGTTTAAAAATGTATCAGAAATGGGCAATGATCCCATCAAGGGCCTAGAAGATGATGAGGTCAAGTCTAATTGTATTATGTCCCATTTTCCCATCCTCTCTCTGTTTCAGGGTGAAAACTCTGTTGTGCCTCCTGGGTTTGTGTTGACCCACTCTGAATTTCGGGTCAAAGCTTTAAAGAGTAATGAATGGTCAGCAGGGACAGTGTTGGGAACTCAGAGAATAGGACAAGAAAGAAAAGCTTGGTAGGCACAGATGGGGAGAGTGATGTTTCCCTGTTGTGATAACGTGGTACCACTTAGTCTGGTCTCACTCCTGAGGCTGCCTTGGTGGTTGGGTGTATTTATTCTCTTAGCTGTGCTTGCCAAGCCCTGTAGAAAGTGAAGTTGTGAAGCAGGATTTGTTTGATAAGCAGTCAGTTTTGGGATAAAGGGATTATGCCTCAATCTGGCATCTTCACAACAGAGCCTGCTGCTCCAGCATGGATTCCCACATGGTAAGTGGGTGGGAATCCCCTCCTTGAGCTGCTGAGGGTGGCTGCACAGACTTGGGAAGTCTGCAGAAGCCCAAATGGAAGTTGCAGTGTGTGGATAATGTGTCCAGGACTCCATGGACTTCACCATGAACAGGTTTCCCTTTCAGAGGAGATGCTCTTGGTGAATAATTCCCTGCAGGGAAGGTGGTTATGGTGACAAGAACAGCCTCATATGTGACTGAGAAGTAACTAAATGTGCACAGAGCCAGGGGAAGAAAGACACCTATCTGGTTACTTTTTTCTGAGCAGAATGGGGGAGGTACAACACTTGTTTTTTTTAAAATAAGAAGTAACGTGCTATTCCAGTACCGTGTTGAGAGGACACATCCCAAAAGAGCACAGATTTTAAACAAAAGATGCTGTTAAATTTTGCTCTCTCTTTTCCACTGTCGGTGGTCCAGCTGTTACAGGCTGCTCAAACTGTGAAGGCACATTGGTAAGGTTTTTGTCCCTGTCTGTCTATAATGTGGAGCATCTCCTGTTCTCTCATGTGTGCTGTTTCGGCGGTACTTTCTGGACAAATTAGGCTTTTTTTTCCAGCATTGAGCCACTGCTATGAGCTAATTGTAGCCAGTAGTAGGCTGGCACAGGTTTGTAACAGTCAGATGGCCACTTGTTTGTTAATCAGCATTAAATTTCTCAAGAGGAAAAGCCAAAAGCCCTAAGGTAGAGTTGATATGCCCTTAACCATTCCCTCCTGCCACCTGGATGTGCTACAGGCACCTTAGGGAGGCTGAATTTGCAGGAATTAGTATCTGTCTTGGGAGCTTAATTTGGTTGTGTCTGTACCAATCTAGGATGCTCATTCTGCATTGTTTGCCAAGCATCTCCTGGTCTGAATCAGATTGCAGTCCTAGTGTGTCCAGCTAGTATTCCTTTAAAATTGACATTTCTTCCCAGTATCTGATCTAAATATACCGTCCCTCAATTCCATAAAGAATCACTCTTCATTCACTGAGCTTTCTAGTTCTGGGCACAGTCTAAGTCCATCCTTCAGGAGCTAGGTAAGTGTTAATAGGGTATCTGGGGGTGTCCTCTGTGCTGGATCTGTTCTGCAGGAGCAGAACAGTTTGCTTTGCCTCCTTTCCCTTTGGGAGCTGTTGCAGGGAAGGGGAACCAAAGCTCTGTCTGCTGTTGGCTTTGCCATCTCCTGTTGGAAGGTGCTGCTTCCATTTAAGAAGAGGATGGTGCAGCTTCCACGCAGGACCAGGCATCTGGAGGTGAGAGATGCCTCTTCTGCATTGGTGGGACTTGTGTCTGTGGTTACAGCCAGAGCTCTGTGCTCTGGAACAGCACCTGTCCTGCCCTTGCTGAGCTGCTTCATGCCCTTCAGCTCTGCCCCTCTGCTCTGTGTCTGCTTCTTCCCCTGTCAGAAGGCAGACAATGGGCTGCAGTTATCCAGGTCCATGCATTTGTAACTACTTTCTTCCTGTGTAAGTACTTGGATACAGTCAAGGTCTCAGAATTGTAAGTGTTGCTGTGTCTACTACACAGCTTGTTGCTGACTTTGTCCTTCCCGAGTGTTCTTCTTGCAATCCTTGTGGTTTTTATCCTTCCCTATTCATCCCTTTTTCTCACTTCTTTCACTTTGTGCTGTCTGTCTTTAGCTGTGATGAGCCTTTTGGGATGGTGACCTTTGCTATGTGGGCCCACAGTGGCTGCCAGTGCCCTTGGGTGCTGCTGGCTGGCCTGCCAGCTGCTCTGCATTCCTCTTACACTCAACTTTGAGTTATCTTAGGGACTCGGTGTGGGATTTGTAGTGTAGACTCCTGTATTAAGGAGATAAGGATAATGCTGACAAGGATAATGCTCTGTAGATCTCTGATACAGCGGAGGGAATCCCCTTGGAGCTGCTAAGGATTTTCCTTAAATTTATTTAATCTGGGTTTTATAAATCACCCAGCGAATTTTCCTGTTGGCTATACTGGCTGTTATGCTTTAATTGCAGATTAAATATATCCATGGGATCTGAGTGATAGAGAAGTGTTCTCAGCCGTGCCATGCACCTGGAAAGGTCCTCGAGCACTTGGTGGTCTGTATGTCTTCCCTGAAAAAAATTCTCTAGAATGATCCATCAGTGACTTGTAGCACTAATCAAAGGACTAACGGAGTCCTGATCATGGTTTCTTACTTAGTTGCTTCACTCATACTCAGGTTTTTTCCAGTACTCTGACAAGACCACTCCAATGAGTGGATTTCCTGCATTTCCTAAGGAGCATTTAGGTTGCTTTCTGGATCTTATCCTGCAACTCTCACTCGCTCCAGCTTTTCCTCCCATAAACATTAGAGTTTAAGCCTTTTGAATTAGAGGCCTTTATTCTTGCTTTGTGAAATGATGGACATGGTAAATACACAGGTCAAGTTTTATGCTCAGAGCATTCTTGGTGTGGAGTTGTTGCTGTCCCTCTCCCTTCCCCCAGGCTCACATTCCGAAATGCACTTTTTGAAATAATGCTTCTGTATTGTAGGCATTTCGTTAGTCCATCAGCAACTGAATACCTTCGATTTATAGACCTTTGTCATCTTGTGGTACAGAAATTATCATATGATGTCAGTTATTTTAGAACTGATGAAAAAAATTCTCAGCTGTACTGTGCTTTCTTGAAATTCCCTTGGATAAAAGTTGGTTGAAATTCCCTTGGTTAAAAGTTCCTGCACCTTTCCTCTCCCAGGGGGTTTATAATAAATTTTGATACTCTCAAAACGCAGGTGGATGGGTAGCGAAATAGTCTTTTCTACTTCAGCAGAAACAGCACACAAACAGCTTTTATTTCTTCCTCCTTCTCCTAGGAACAACTTACAAAAAATCTAGGCTGGAATCAAAACCTGATGGGGCTCCAATAGAATAGATGGCCGTGTAGGTCTCTGTGCTGTCACGCTTCCCCTGTGGGAGGTTTGCCGGTTTACCTGATGCTCTGAGTTTTGCTCTCTGCTGGGCATTGAGTTAGGTTTTTCAGAATGTCTTTTCAGGTTGCTTTTCAAGGTTGGTTTTTTTGTCCTTCCTGTAACTGAATCTGTTATCTCTGATAGTGTAACTGAGGGAAGCACAAACCATTCCTGTCCTTGCACACTTCAGGGGCTGGTTCACAAGTCAACACAGGGTACTTCCAAAAATATACTGAGTTTTTATGCTGTTTAACTGGTTTGTTTCCCTGTGATCTCAAGGCTAAGGGGATGGAGGGCACGTACTTTTGAATGCAGCTTCTCTTCAATCAAGTGACTCTTTCTGCCCAGGTAGTTTCAGCTGGGTCAGAACATCCAGGGCTTGACTCCAGTAGGGTTCCAATGGTACCCCTGTGTGTGTGTGCACATGGCTGGAGTTGTCGTACATGGGTGAGGGTTGAGGCCCTGCCCTCTCACCAGACAGATGCATGTGACAAAGGGGAGGGCAATCACCTGAAGAGCTGTCCTGGATTGCTGAAAGCATCATGGTGAATAATGCTTTTTATTCCTGCCACTTTTTCCTCTCAAATACTCTCAGATCACCTATTGCCTTTGGCAATGTGTTTGTTTTCATGGTCAACACTTGCACTAGTGAAGCTGCTTAAAAATGCCTGAGCTACAAGGCAGCTGGCAAGGCTGGTTGGCTGGCTTGGGATGGTGACTGCTGGCACGTCACTACTGTGCTTTACCTTAAGAGAGTTTTTTAAGAGCACCTGACTTGGCTGGGATAAGTGAATGGATTTTTTTTTTTTTTGCCACCCAGATTATACAGACACGTAGTGGCCACATACTCTTATTTGGAAGTTCATAGATTGTCTTTCTGGTACAGCAGGGTGTTAACTGGTGGTATTGATGTGAGTCCTGTTCCCAGACAGCTGCTCCAAGGAGACAGGATGGTTTGGTAAGTAACTGTGTGTGCTGTGCATAGCACAAGTGATCCAAGATGATGATTTCCAAACCATGCCCTTGGAGACTCCAGAGTGTGGAGCAGCTGTTGGTGTTGTGGAAGTTGCTCTGATAACTATTGCCAAGATGTCACTCTTCATTTTAATTGCATGCATGTAACTACAGCTCAGTGTATTCCTGTTCTATTTCCTCCATGCTATTATGAAGTTTTATGATGCTTCGTGGAGGTTGCTGTCTTTAGAAGCTGCGACCCTTCACATCACATTCCTTTTATTCTCTTTCCCAATGCAAGTCCTACTTCTCACCTGAAGCAGTTTTCTTCAGTGCTGGGAAAGTCAGTGACCCTCCCTTTATCCCCTCCGGACATCTGTGTCTGCACACAGAGTCTGTTGCTTTCTCCTCTGCTGGATCCAGCACTGTGAGCCATGTGCCCCTTGCTTCCCTCAGCTCCCACCTGTGTGCCCACTGCTGCTCCTTGCTCTCGCTTTGCCGTCTGGAGACGGTCAGTTGTGCCCACAGGAGGCAAACTCTCATCTTCTGAACTCAGTAAGAACATCTCTAAGTCCTAGGCAGGAGTCTGAGCTCCTGGAAATCCCAGAAAATGATAGGAAATCCAGACCTGCTCATGGATTGACAGAGGTGACATGGGGAGAAGTGTTTGTGATCTGATGGTGGGGTGACAGCCTCAGACACTGGTGTGCACTGACACATCCATTCACTTATCCGAGCTGGAGGTGTTGGAAGCTCTTGTTATCCCAGCAGTGCTGTTTGCCATGCTGCTGTTCCCACGTGGAATGAGTGGAACCAAGTGGCTGGTTACTTTGTAGATTAAACCTGATGAAAAGGAAAAATGCTCCTGCTGCAACATGTTTGGGTTTTGTGGTGCTGATCCCTGTTGGGCTGAATTCACCAATCCGCTTCCTGTGCTGGGTGCTGAACACATTTGTGGGATTTAACAGGATTTTGCCTCTTGCATGGTTCCTGAAGGAAAGCTTGCCCTTAGCTGCTGTGTGCCTGATGCTTGGGTTGGGATGTGAAAATTGATGGATGTGTTTGTTTGTTCAGGGAGAAATAAAACCAGCTCTGCCATCAGTGGGACCCAGGTTCTGGCAGAAAGGAGCAGCAGGGAAGGATCTGCCCCGAGGATGCCCCGACAGCCCAGTGCCAGCCGGATGCAGAAGGCTGGAGCCTCTGGGAAGAACACTGGGGGAGGCAACAGTACCTAAATAAGGCCTTGGAACTAGATGGATTTTAGTACTTGACGATGTATATAAACTATGTTTGTTAAAGCTGCTTGTGTTGTGTGTATTAACCAATAAACATGATTTGTAATACAGGACTGTTGTTCCAAAACTTCTTTGGCCACACAGTCTGTTAGGAAGTGTTCTTTCATTTGTTCTTGCCCTGTTCCCCTCCTGTGCCTGTTTATGGGGTTTTAGCACTATATCTGAAATCAGGTGGACCTTTCCCATGGCAGTCCTCCCAGTGCTGGTGTGATTATAAAGTGTTACAGTCCCCTTTGCCTCATGAGCCAGGTCAAAGGAGGAGGTTGTGCCAGATAAGGGAGGCAAGAGAAGTACCTGAAACAAGTAAATGGGTTTGTTAGGGCTCAGGTGTTCTCATTCATCATTCCAGAGCATCTCCAGGCAGCTGTGGGGGCAGGGGCCATGAGGGGAGGTGGCCAGGCATGAATGATCCCAGTGCTGGCCTTCAGGAGAGCAGAGTTTGGCCTCTGTGGGATCTGCTTGATACAGTCCCATGGGATCAAGCCCTGGAGGGAAGTGGCACTCAAGAAAGGAGGTTTATAGTCAAGGATTACCTTCATGCTCAGGGGCAGTCCATCCTGACACCCCAGAGCTACATCCCATGCTTGAGTTCCAACTGCATCCCTGACACCCGCTCTTAGAGCTGTGTCCCTGACCCCCAAGCCCATTTCTGACCCCTCATAGCCTCAGCCTTGTTCCCTCCAGGCCCTGCAGAGCTGAAGATGCTGCTGTGGGGCTGCACTGGCTGGGGTGCAGCACCGTGGGGTCCCCCATGGCACCTCAGATCAGGGTTCTGGGGGTTCTGTGTCCCCTGAGGTTGGTGCAAGGGGCACTCCAGAAGGGACAGGGCAGGATCTGGGCTGGGATGAGGGGTGGTGGGGTCAGCCAGGGCTGCAGGGAGCCCCCCCATGCCATGAGACAGCCTTAGGTTATGTGACTAAAAGCTCATCTCTGTGAGTGAAGAGGAGGAGAGGGGCAATGAGAGGTGGAGGAGCCCTGGGAGTCTCCGCAGTGCCAGGGATCCCCTGTCCTGGCTGCTCGTGGGGCCGTCGGTGGGCCCAGGAGGAGCTCCCACCCTGATGGCCAATGGGGCCACTCTGCAGGTCACTTCTTGTGCTGAGGGGGTGACTGCCTAGGGGTGAGGGAGACCTTATGGGATGCAAGGGAAGAGCATTTGGGGATTGTACAAGACTTATTATGGGATGGTTAGAGGGAGGAACCAAAGGTGGGGAAAAGAAGGTATCAAGGTGGTTTAGGAAGCCTTAAATGTGGGAAAATTAAGAGATAAGGATATGACAGGAGCTGTGTAGCATCTAACTGCCCATCTACCATCTGAGGGTATGTGCTTCCAGGGGATACACTGCTGGGGACATGGACATTTGTCACTATTAGGATGCTTAATCAGGTGCACGTGTTGCACGCTAATTGGTGACTTTCTGTGCAAAGCTGGTTTTCAATAACTCTTCACTGTTTAAATGGGCATCATTTGCTGTAACATTGTCCTGAAGGCTTATAAAATCAAGACAATTTTATATTCAAAAAAGATTTGTTTTATAAGCCAGTTAAAGCAGGTAAGCCAATCAAACCAATTAAAGCTCTGTCAACATTTGAATAGAGATTTGTGATGCCAAGTGGAATTGGTACTACCCAAGTGACTTCAGAATTCTCAGGATTTTAGAAGGGTAACACAGAATGTGCAAACACTCCTATGGTTAGTTGGGGACTCGCAACTTCACGGAGTTACCTTGGTCCTGACCCAAGGGGAGGGTCCCCAGCTGTCATCTTTCAAGGAGTACTAACTCTGCTGCCCTCCTTGCCCATCTGGGCTCCACCTATACCCCAGCTGAATCTGAGCAGTGGTCAGATCCAGCCACAATAACCCTCAGTGGTCGGAGTCTGACCTGCCCCACCACAGCCACCACGCAGAGGTGCTGCACACCAAAATCCATCCATGGCACGGCTGAGGTCAGTCGCAGGTCACTGTCTGCAGGGCTGGTGGAGCCGGTGCACTGTCATGAACATCCAGTGAAGTTTATCCTTGAATAGGAATGAACACCTGCAAAAGGAGGAGTAGGGAAAGCAGGGGGAGAGACTACAAGCTCTGCCGGGGAACCTTCTGCCAGGACCTACAGACTGTCTCCCTGCACCGTCACTGCCACAAAAGGGAGGGAAAAAAAGAGGGGGGAAAAAAGAGACCAAGACCCAAACAAAGCCACGATGGCCCGTACGGGGATCGAACCCACGACCTTGGCGTTATTAGCACCACGCTCTAACCAACTGAGCTAACCGGCCACTGCCACCCCTCCCGCGTCACCGCGTCCTGCCCCGCGGCGGCCCCGGGGCCCCCAAAAGGGGCCAAAAACAAACAAACAAAAGCTAGCAGAGGATGGTTTCGATCCATCGACCTCTGGGTTATGGGCCCAGCACGCTCCCGCTGCGCCACTCTGCTGTCATTCCGGCGCCTTTTCTTGCCGTCAACATCCCCGTCCCTGCCCCGCCAGGCCCGGCGCGCAGCCCGGGGGCCTGAGGGGACAGTGGTGGCCCCGCACCCAGCGGGGTGGCCGCGACAGCCCCGCTGTCCCCTCACAAGGGGTGACAGCGGATGAACCGCTGTGGTGCGCGGCTGTCCGACCTGCTGCCGGAGCTTTGCCTTTCTCCCAGGAACTCGCTCCACGTGTCCCCCCGCTGAAAGCTGAACGGAGACGTTACCGAACGCGGCATATTTCTTTAAAAAGGGTTCCAAGCAGCAGCGGGGGAAGATGTTGGAAAATTCTTTTAATTTTTAGCAAAAGAGTGTTTGCCATGGTTACCACACAGTGCCTGGTACGAATACCAGAGATTAATGTGGCTTTGTGTTAACCCCCTACATCTGTGACTAATAGTCTTGTGCCAGATAATGCTCCCTTATTTACCTGTATCAGTGATTAATATGCACTAGTCTTACGTCTTATAATTAATTAATTAATTAACTAATATATACTAGTCTTATATGTCTTAGTTTTGAGAACAAAGACGGAGTGCCAGAGCAAAGAATGGTAAGAGAAGTGGATCATGACCTGACCACATATCTGAGATACTCATTAGGAGATCTGGAACAATAAAAGGGAAATTTGGGGAATGGGATGTTCCCCAAAGACCACCAAAGACCCTCAAAAGACCCCTGCTCATATCTAAATAAGTCTACAGAAATAATTATCATATATGCATGTATTCAAGAATGTAATTAATATGTAATAGGAATGTAGTGAGTATGTATTAGTTTCATGGCTATAAATTGGTCTCTTTGGTTGCTGGGTGTGCATTTTGGGTGGAGGGATTCCCCATGCACCCCGTGTGTGGAATAAAGGAATGTTGACTTCCTAACCCAACAAACTGGTTGGAGAGTTTGTTTCCCAGTTTTCAATAACAGAGACAAAGCCCGTCTGGGATCTTCTATTTTTTGCTATAAATTGTGTTTCAACTTATTCTGAACTGAGTTTCAGCTGTAGTGAGGAAAAAGCAAGCAAGCAATAATATGTATATAATGACATTCATAGATTTATTTTGCTTACTTTACAGTGCACACCACATACTCTTTATCTCTCCCCAGACCACCCCCCCCACTGATAGCAAGATTATTTACCCATTTTGTTCCTCTGGTTATATTTTTTTAAGAGATACACCTACATATTTCCAAGCTTTATTCACACTAACTACATTCACACGCAATGTAATTGTGTCTGTAACTCATTAAGGATCATTACCCCTTATTTTTTGGTACAGAAAGCAGCCTTCAGAAAGCCAGCAATTTTCTCATATGCTTCTGCAGAGCTTTCTTTATTTCTTTGTTTCTCAGACTGTAGATGAGAGGGTTGACCAAGGGGGTGAGAATGGTGTAAAAAGCAGAGAAGATTTTGTTTGGCAATATGTGGGTATCGTGAAAAGGGAGTATGTAGACAACTACTATTGACCAGTAAAAAAGAATCACCACAATCAGATGTGAGGAGCAAGTGGAAAAGGCCTTTTTCCTTCCAGTGGCAGAAGGAATTCTCACGACTGTGGCAATGATGCAGAGATAGGATGAGAAGGTCAACAGGAATGGAGGCAGCGAGCACACACCTGCCACGACAGAAGTGACAAATCCCACCAGCCGCGTGTCGCTGCAGGAGAGTTTCATCACCGGGAAGGAGTCACAGAAGAAGTGGTCGATTTCATTCGGCCCACAGAAATCCAAATTCGAGATCAGGAACGTCAGTATGGAATTGGACAGAAAGCCACTGCCCCAGGACGCAGCGCCCAGGCGGAGGCAGAGCTTGGTGTCCATGCGGGATGGGTAGTGCAGGGGCTCACACACCGCCAGGTACCGGTCGTAGGACATCGCGGCCAGCAGGTAACACTCTGCCCCCGCCAGGCAGCCGAAGAAATAGTACTGTGTGAAACACCCCCTGACTGAAATGCGCCTGTCTCCACCTGCGTAGCTGAGCAACATCCTTGGCAAGATATTGGAGCTGTAGCAGATTTCCAAGCAGGCCAAATTGCCCAGGAAGAAGTACACGGGGGTGTGGAGGTGCTGGTTAACCACCGCCAGCACAACGACGCACGTGTTCCCAGTTATGGTCACCAAGTAGATCGACAGAAACATCAGGAAGAGAAAACAATCCAGTTCAGGGCCATTCCCAAAATCTAGGAGGATGAACTCCGTAACAACTGTTCGATTTTTCCACTCTTGATTTGCCATAACTTTTGTTCTAGTGTTAAGTCAGGAAGTGCTACCAGCAATGAAGACCTCTACAGTTAGGAAAATAACGAAAATTTCCTCACAGAATAGAGAAACCAAGAGTAAAAAGTCTTTGCATCACCAGACCTGTCGTGTAATTTTTACAAAAAGATTTCTCACACACAGAGTCACATTAATTATTACTCCACGTACTAAGAGGAGCACCTGCAACTGAACTGATGTCCATGTTTCTTCTCTGGCACAAGGGTGCTTTCTAGCATGTCTCCAGTCTGTGCAAGCAAATTAAAAATCAAGTTCTTTTATCAGATGCTGTCACAAGTTTTGCCATATTCTTTTCTGTTGTGAAGAAAATAAATATTTGGTCAGATTGCTCCAGCAGTGACATAGCTGTATTTGCATTGTTAATAAGTATTGATGTCATTGATGTATATTATATATTCACTATTTATAGGTATGTGGCATGACTTCTTGTGCAGACATTTTTCTTATTTGAAGAACAATTCAAATTTAGCATTTCAAACACATTTCAAATCTTATTTGAATTCAACTTCCTTCACTGAAAAGAAGTATGAAGGACATGTATACCATTCTCCACATATGTTTACCCTGTCAAAAAAACCCCTGAAACACTCACAAACAAAAGCACTTTGCAATTGTCTCATCCTTCATTCTTGTCAAGAGGTAGAACAAATTTAAGGAGTTTAATTCACCTAAAAAAGACAGAGTAACTAATCTTTTGAAAGGACCAATTTTTTGTCACTGAGAAATCAGAGAGACTTCAGTAGCCAGGTGCTTAATCAGAAAAATACAGTTCAGATAAATCCTACTGCTTGTCATAGCGCTCTTTTTTATTTTCCTCTCCTGTGTCATTCTCTAGATTCCCTTACAAATCTGATTTTCCAAAAATCCTGGGGCTTTGAAGAATTTTTTCTGGATTTTCCTAAAAAAAATATCAGTGGTCAAACTAGCCACAATACTGTGGTTAAGGGTAAACTGGTACAGGGAGACAACAGAGGGTGGATGCAAGGACAGGTAGCCTGAGAGGAATATAGAAAAAGAGTCTGAGCAGGCAGAGATCAAGTTAGGAGAGCTAAAGCCTTGAAAAAAGTTAAACCTGGCCAAGGACACCAAGGGCAACAAAAAAAGCTTCTATATATATGTTGGGGATAAAATGTGGGTCATCTCTGGAAAGAAAGAGATCTGGTTATGTGGGACTTGGAGAAGAATGAGGTACTCCACAGCTTTTTTACCTTGATCTTCACCAGCAAGTGCTCCATCCACACTGCCTGAGTCACAGGAGGTAAAGGCAGGAGTGGGAGAATGAGGAGAGGATCAGGCACAGACCATCCAAGGGGGCTGAAGGTGCACAACTCCATGGGAGATGACGAGACACATCTGTACATTTTGTGGGAAACAAGTGTCTAAGCCACATTTGACAGGTTGTAACAATCCAGTGAAGTTTCCAGTGAAGTTCCCACTGCCTGGAAAAGAGGAAACATAACCCTCACATTTAAAAACAGAAGCAAAGAAGACCCAGGGAGCTACAGATCAGTCAGTCAATGGTGTGTTGGACACACTGGAGGGAAGAGATGTCATCCAGAGGGTTCTGGCCAGACTGGAGAGGTGGGACCATACAAACCTCATGAAGTTCAACATGGCCAAGGGCAAGGTCCTGCCCCTGGGCAGGGGCAATCCCAGCACAAACACAGGCTGAGGGGAAATGGATGGAGAACAGCCCTGGGCAGAAGGACCTGGGGGTGCTGGCTGACGAGAAGCTCATGGACATGCCCTGGCCACGTGTGCTGGAACCCAGACACCCTCCTGTCCTGGGCTGATCCCACAGAGTGGGCAGCAGGGGAATGGGGAATTCTGCCCCTCTGCCCTCATACAATAGCGTAACTTTGCAAGACTTACACGCTTCTTTCCACAGAATTAATTTTAAAATTTCCCTTTAACTCTCACGCATTCAAACCCCAAATTTTTAGTTAGTTTTCTAACATCTGACCACTGAAAATGCTGGAAGTGTGGCCTGTTTCTGTGTCAGTCAACAAAACCTTCAGCACTGTTTCTTACCTGAAGCCACAGGAACATCGAAATCCAAGTAAAAGCTCTTTGACTTCTTGAGGTTTTTGTATACAGCTTTATTTTCATGAAGATCTTGATTTTCTTGGGCACAAGGGGAAAAAGAAGAAAATTAGAGCTCTGTGTTTGCAAAAACATGTTGTGTGTGTTGTCCCCTCAATAATTTTCAGATTTTCCTTTTTTTTTTATTTAACCAACTGAATATACCAGCTCTTCCATTCTATCAGGTAGAGACTGTTCCTCCTACCCCTTCACTCCTTAAAATCCTTTTCAGAGCTGAGACCAGTGAAACACCCCAGGGGATAATCAAGCAAACAAAAGCCTTGGAGAGGTTGTTGTCATCAGCCTCATAAATAACATAAATAACCATTCTTTCCCCGTACACTCTGGTTGGAATTAGCTCTTTTTTAGCCTACACTTTGATCACTTTTTGGGCCCGGATGGAATTACGTGGATAGATAGAACGATGATTGAGCTAGAGATTACTATGATGATCATCATTGTCACCAAGTCAGCACTGCTGTGTTGACATCTAAACCTGACTAGGGCCTGGATTCAGTGCCAGGCAGATGCCTGTGAGGCTAATTCAGGTGTCCTCTGGAGATGCTGCTCCATCTTCTTTCTCCACAGGGCTTCTTCCTCCTAGCTGTGGTATCACAGATAAGTGAGATGATTGTGCCAGGTCCTGATTTTGTACTGCAGCCTCCCAGCTGGCATTTAAGAAGGTCGGGTCCGTTGAAATTTGTTAGTCGGTGTTCAGGCTGCAAGGCCAGGCAGAAACAGCTTGATCTCTTGGCAGAGCACAACTCTGCATCTGCTTGGTGAACCTCGAAAAGAAAAAAAATGCCATAAGAACAAGAGAAAATTCAAAGATCACATGAAAAAGTGAAGTCCCTCCAAAATTACGAGAAGGTGTTGTATTAACGCAAACACCGCTAGAGGGGAGTGTAGACAAAACAGTCTGAAAGACCAATTTCTGCCGCAGTGACTTGGGCCCCTGCGGAGCTGCAGAGGCTGAATGTCATCCGTCTTGATTGCTGACATGAGATGGAATAGATCTGTCTCAAAAATACAAAATCTGCCTGTTGACTTTCCCACGGGATACCCCTGGTTTCTCACCAAGTAGCCACTGTGTCAGTTCTACTGTATCATAGAGTAGAATTATAGAATCATAGAACCAGCCAGGTTGGAAAAGACCTCAGAGATCAACCAGTCCAACCCTTGATCCAACACCTCCGTGGTTACCAGACCATGGCACTGAGTGCCATATCCAGTCTCATCTTGAAAACCTCCAGGGACGGTGAATCCACCACCTCCCTGGGCAGCCCATTCCAATGTCTGATTACTCCCTCTGTAAAAAGTTTCTTCCTTATATCCAACCAAAACCTCCCCTGGCACAGCTTAAGACCATGCTCTCTTGTCCTGCTGCTGGTTGCCTGGGAGAAGAGACCAATCCCCACCTGGCTACAACCTCTAGGTTGGTAATAAAAGGAAGACAGAGGATAAAGTGGGCCATCTTTGGAAGGATAGTGGGAGACATGGAAGCTGGCGCAGATGGCTTCTTATTCACTTTGCAAGGGTAGATGGTGGATGTTGAAATTCAGAACATGGTATCACCTGCAGTAGCAGTGTTTGTTTGCAGACTCTATTTCTTTGAATTTTGCAAAAATGTGGATCTATCACATGATCTTAGAGCCCCTCCAGAGCCTAAAGGGGTTCCAAGAGAGCTGGAGAGGGACTTTGAACAAGGGTCTGGAGAGACAGGATGAGAGGGAATGGCTTCCCACTA
>NW_021939189.1:15322063-15330396 GCF_001715985.3 Manacus vitellinus | reverse complement strand
TTAAGCATTCGCTAATTAGGCGCAGAGTCCTCAAGGCAAGCTGGGAGTCAAGGGAGGGGTGTTCCTGGAGGGTATCCAGGTACCTGATACCTGTCATGTTCTGGTGGATCACGGATTGATAAATCCCTGCAGATGACCACAGCTCTCCTCTGTGAATTCCCAAGATACAGTTCCAGGGTTTGCAGGGTCAAATTTTGTGAACTCTAGGTCTTTTGTTTGTTTGTGTGTGTGTGTGTTTGGCTGCTTCTGTAGCAACTGAAAACAACAATGTTGCTCTTTATGAGGACTTAATCCAGTAACAATAGCTATAATCCAAGGATAGTTGTAGAGTTGGGCACTTGACAAATACCCGTGAAACACCAGAGATTTAAAACTGGACTGAGATGTCTTCACTGAACCATCTTCACGTTCTGATTTATCTACGATATCTTTAGTATCTGCAGATGAGGAGATGATAACTTAGTCTATCTGGAAATACTCTCTTCTCCTTTCTGATTAGGCATATCAAGCAATTTCTTTGGGTTTATTTTTTTTGTGAGATAGACTGAATTTCACTTGTTCCAGTCTCAGAAGCTGTGAAATCCCTAAGGGTTGTGAAACCAGACCCAAACCTATCATGGGCAGACATTTCTATCTGTTTGTAGACAGTGTCAGAAGAACTGCAGGTTTTCAATTTGCACTTCACGAGTACCTGTGCATTTTGCTGTTAAGACTCTCTTCAGCACACTCACTCATACCTTGATCTCCCCTTTGATGGAATTGGTTCCGTGGAACATCCCACTGGGGACACTTTAGAAAAGTGATGGCTGCTCAATGAGGGCAGTAGGTGAGCTGAATGGGTATTGCTAGCTGGGGGATGCTGGAGGGGACAGTATTCCAGGGAATTGTTCAAGGCCTTGGGATTGAGAAGAGGGTTGTGACACTGAGAGTGGGAGCTTGGGCACCCACTGAACGGAGCTGGAGGTAGGGCTGGGACAACTGGGACCTTTAAGATGTGACCACTAGAGATAAAATGTTCTTCATGGCTCAAGAGCTCCCATACATCTCTGGAGAGCATGGGGAATGGTCTGCAGGGAGTGGATACGGGTTGCAGGGGCAGTCTGTGAGGCACCACTGAAGCAGGGGGATCTGGTGGGGTGGGGATCTGGCCTGAGGCAGGAGGGACTCTGTGGAGAAGCTGGGCACCATCTCTGTGAGACTGGACTGCCAGGGGTCTGCAGGCTGGGCCAGAGGGTGCCATGAAAGGTGAGGGTTGTGTTTCAGGACAGAGCAGCAGTGCTTGAGCCCGGGACCACAGGGCAGGGGGGCACCAAGGCTGGGACAGCAGCGATGTGTGGGCCAGACTCATACACCTCTGCCCAGGCATCCTGGGAGCCTGGATGTCTCCTCTGCAAGTCCCACACTGACCAGAGACAAGTCTGAGGCACATGAGGCCTGAAAAGGTCTTGGTGTGGGCCAGCACTTGGCCCCTTTCTGTGACAGGACACATCAAAGGAGCTGCTTGGTGAAAGCATTTGTTGCTTCCTTTATTTTCCTGTAATCATGCTAGGATTTTCTGCTCCTGCCTCTTGGGAGAGCCACTTCAGTTGTTCCATCACTAATAACCTCACAGGCCCCATTAAAACTACAATAAAGTTCACCATCCTTCACCCTGTGTAATTTTTACCCAAGGGCTTGGTAGATCGAGTACACTGGAACAAACTTTTTCTTACTGCTAATTCTCTGGTACAGTCATCAGGTGGCTAATAGGAGAAACAGTCTTTGAGAAAGGTTTGCTCTACTTCAACTTTTTAATGATGCAACAGAGGATTTCTTGTTTCTTATTCAAGACATGATGTCAATTAATATACTCCAAATGAACCTAGTAAACATCATTCTCCAATGGAGGTTGACGCTGTCAAACAAAACCAAGCAAAGTTATCTTCGTGGTCAAGCAACTTGTGGAATCTGTGTCTTTGGCTGTTTCCTTCAGGAGTCACAAAGATGTCCATGATAAAATCGTCCCTCTCACCATCCTCAGAAACAACACTGCATTGCAAATCTAGTGACAGCTCCAATTGCCACAGGTGCTGCACTTATAAAATTACCTGCATGCTCAGGTAAAACTGTACCAAAAACTGTGATGCAGATAAAATTTTCAAAAAAACCCAAATAGCATTTTCTAACACTTTGAAGATGAACACTTTCAAACTCTTTCACGACCACAAACCAACATAACCAACGCAAGCTGTGTTGCCAGAGGCAGGCACACGATGAGAAGACACTCAAACCAATGCATAGATATGAGCATCATAACATGAGAGAGCAAAGGTGGGGGTCAGTGATGGTGCTCATCCAAGAATTAAACAGACAAATATTTGGTAAGACAATTATCAGGCTGATGTAAAAAATATTTGACAGGTAGACAGGCAGGGAAATAAGAATTTTTATTAGTGGAGAAAGAAAGTATTGTGAATAGTGAGATAGCTAAAGTAATAAGAACACAACTTGTGCACACATGGGCTATACTTTTTTTCAAAAAATGAAAAATATAATAATAGATGCATGGGGAATATGGGGAATATTTACTCAAGTTCAGTCATCTTTAGAAAAGCAATCTTGGCAACCAAATTAAAGGATTAAAATTCAGGGGAAAAAAGGCTTTTTTTACCAGAATTGTGTATTTTTAATTTCCAAACAACAACTTTTCATTTAGAAATAGGTCAATATATACATTTAAAATAAAACTTTAATTTTAAGACATTAAGAGGATATGAACAAGCTAAAACATTTTGCTTCAGGATGAATGACAGCAACTAACCATAGCCCAAAATGAAACTAGCCAATGACCTCACTTGTCAAGAACCATGAAGAGAGGCAGGTGGATAGAGTAGATAATCACTTGTGGTCATTAATCTGCTGTATTCCCTAGCCCACAAAGGGGAACTTTTGTGATCTTGCAGTAAAATTAAACAAAAAATTGTATTTTCATGCTATTTCCAGAAGGGCTGGATTATTTTTTCTTGCCTATGATCTTCCTTCACTTTTCTGAAGTGGGAGGAGAATCCAATGGGCTGAGTGTAGTTTCTTCCCTTTCTTTTCCTTTGAAGAAAAGCTGTATCAAAGAGAAGCAACAAACAGTAGTATTGCTGATTTCTGAAATTCCCAGCTTGTTCCTTCAGAGGTGGTTGTGCCTCAGAAGGAAGGACTCCACGCTCTCCTAAGGAGTAATTGTCACTAAGATTGTCTGTAGAAACTGACTACAAGTAAAGTCACAGAAATTATCCTTGAATATTCCCTAGAAGAAGACTTCCCTGACCTAACTTTTAGCTGCTTACAAGCTAGGAATATCTCTCCTGATGTAGATCTACACAATTAACTTCTAAAGTGTCAAACCGCATGAGATAATCAGTAGTTTTACAGTCTCTTGCAGTGTGGTGTCCTTTTTACCTTTCTCCTTGTAAATATGAGAGGTGGAGCAGCCATATTCTGAGTCTTCTCCTTGTTTCAGTCACTTTCCTCCAGGAAAGACTTTTCTCCGTAAGGTTTTTTTCAGGGCAGTTTTCACCTCCTGGTTCCTAAGTGTGTAGATTAAGGGGTTCAGAGCTGGAGTGACAGCACTGTATATGAGAGTCACTTGCACATCCATTTGAGTGGGGTTTCCTGAGGAGGGTGGTGTGTAATTGAGGAGCACTGGAATATAAAACAGTACTACAACAGTGAGATGGGAGGCACAGGTGGAGAAGAGTTTCCATCTTCCTTCCTGGGACTGGACTTTATAGAAGAGGAAGGAGATAATATAGAGGTAGGAAGGGACTACGAGAGTGAAGGGCCCTAAAACAACAGATGTGGTAACAACATTGAGGAGTGTCATGTTGAGTCTGGTCCTACTGCAAGCCAAATTCAGCAGTGGCTTGATGTCACAGAAGAAGTGCTGAATTTGGTTGTGGCCACAGAAACTCAGCTGAGAGGTCATGACTGAGTGCATCACAGCATGTACAAACCCAGTGGACCAGCTGGCCACAGCCAGCAGCAGACAAGTCCGTGGGCTCATGACCAGGGCATAGTGCAGAGGGTTGCAAATGGCCACGTATCGGTCGTAGGCCATCCCGGCCAGGAGCACTGCCTCTGTGCTGCCCAGGAAGTGGAAGAAGTGCAGCTGGGCCAGGCACCCCCCAAAAGAGATGGGCTGGTGCCCGAAGAGGAAGCCAGTCAACATCTTCGGAACAGTGACTGTGGAGAGGAACATATCCAGGCAGGACAGGTTCCCCAGGAAGAAGTACATTGGTGTGTGGAGCCGGGGCTCAGATATCACCACGATCACAATGATGCTGTTTCCCAGAAGAGTGGCCGAGTAGAGCAGCAGAAAGGAGGTGAAGAAAAAGTGCTGCAGCCCCTGGATATTGGTGAGACCCAAAAGGAGGAATTCACTGACCTCTGTTTGGTTCAGCATTGCTAGAACAGTAAGAAGCAAAGGCAAAATGTCTTTACAGTTGCGAGGAGTAACAGTGTTACATAACTTGTTTGTATCTCTGCTATTTTAATACAAACAAGTGTAGAAGAGAGCAAAACATAACATATGTAATCAAACACAAAACCTGCATGGGAACTCAGGAAATTAACATGGATAAAGACTTTTGCAGTCTTGAACTTTCTGTCTAGAACAGGGTAAAATATTGCAGAAGGAAAAATACTAAACCAGAAATGTCCATCTATGCATAACAGCTGAATATGTAAGGTGTAAAATATTGCTGCTTCTTCACCTTCAGCCACATCCATATTTCAGTTCTGCTTAGCTGTAACTTCCTGCTACATCTTTTTATCTCATCAACTGAGCTTCTAACTCATAACATTACTCCTGATGCTTTCTTTCTATTTACTGTTGTGCTTAGATTTCATTAAACCAGTTTAAACTTACACGTTTCTAACGGTTGCCATCTCTTCCAGACAGCTCTTTGATCTTAAAAATTGCACCATTTACACTTTTTTTCATCAGCAGCCAGCTGGAGGTGCTCCAAGGTATCATACAATCATCATCATTTCTTCTGTATGTTGCTGAGAATAAAGGAAGAGGATGCCCCAGCATGCGATCACAAATTGGTTTTGATAATGGACTGCATATTTTGCATAAAAGGTATCTTTTTTTTGATCAGCAGTGGATGAATAGGACAAAAACCAGCACCTCATCTTCTACAACACCATGATGGAGCAAGACTGAATTTGCAGGAGCCAGAATAGCTGGTGCAAGTTCCAGACAAATTCACTCATCCCACTGAGACAATGTCATGGAATCATTAAGGCTGGAAAAGACCTCTAAAATGACCAAATGCGACCATCAACCAGGTCCAGGTCTTTTAAATGACAATGAGTAAACACTCACTTTCACTTTTTTTTCTGTTTCAGGTAAATTTGTTTGTCACTATGTATAAATTCCAACCAAATTTGATAAAGAACAAAGTCTTGAGATCATTTTACTGGGGCAGGTAGGCACAGAGTTTTCCATCTTGCAGTATAGATGCAAATTCTACAAGGCAGATAGTTTTCTCAGTACATTCAATGCAGTGATGATTAACATTGATGAATACAACTAATGCAAAAACAACTCCAAAATATTTCCTGTGAATAGATTAAAACACATATAGATACATTTCATCATCTTTGTTCCTTTGTACTATATGCTTTTATTGAAAAATAAATGATTTTTGAAAATCAGTATCATATACCTCCAGTCCAGTCACTCTTTTTCTCACACTTCTTCAGTTTATTATTTCAGTGTGAAAACAGTAAGCAAATAGAAAACTTCTAAATTTATTTCTTAGTAAAAGAACATCAGTATGTAGCTTAAAGATAGTTTATGCACGTATGTGTCCACTCTAAAAATCTGATCATACTGCCCTGAAAATGCTTTTAGTCTGCTGCTTGAACAAGCTCTCTTGGAAACATTAGATTTGATAATATTATAGACTTACCAAAATTTTAGTCAGTCACCTGCTTTTGAAGAGGTATAGATGAAATTCTAGCTTTCAGCCTCTTGCCTAAATACAAGTGCAAAGAAAAGACTTTGCCTGTTGAAGCTGCCTATTTTTCCAAGTACAAAAATTACACTTTTAAAAAAAAGAAGTAATTGTGCACAAACCTCACATCAATACCCACAATACAATTTTCTCTGAGAGTGAGACAGAAAGCAAAGCTAAGGGCAAAATTACTCTTTTCATGGAGCTAAAAGACAGAGAATTTCTGTACTCCTTTTTCCTTCCATATCTACTTGGCACACTTGTGGCTGAGAGGTCAACACTGCAGGGGTGCAAAGGACTGCCACAAGTTCCTGGGGGCTGGTATTTATTCAGGTAGGATACAGGAGGCAGCTTTGCAAACTCTACCAGAAGTCTCTTATGAGACTACTTAGAGGGTGAAAAAAAGTCTTCTTATCATGCCCAAATGGGCAAAGTATCAACACCATCATATGGGAATTAAATTGCTTTCATCAGTCTCCTGAGATCTGTGAATCAATGGTGAGCTGCAGAGCACTGAACAAAGTGTTGTCTAAACATAATGCCCAGATGAGCCACCTGCAAAACACAAAGAATTCTGCAGAGACTAACTAATAACAAAAATATCCCCCAAAACGAACCACCAAGCCAATCTACCACTATGCACCCCCCAAAATAATCCATCACAAATATCTCCATCTTGGTGCACAGAGTTTATGGCTCAAAATTCTTTTGGAAATAGAGGCATGAGTCATACAACCTCAGCTGAACTGAAGCAATGTTTAGGCAATGCTCCTTAAATTTCTTTCAAATATTAGTATTTGTGACTCCTAGTATGTGTTCCATAGATTCTGATGTGTTAAGATTTCTGATGTATTATTTGTATTGGCATATCACAAATAAGGAGGCATTTCTGGTCTCTTTGAAGACAAGACCATCCCAAACTTGCATCTTAATCATCATTTTCAATCCTGTGGGAAAATTTCCACAATTGTTTGCAATTGCAACATGTTCAATTCTAGTCCAAGCAGTTCAGAGGTCAGTGTGTATATCCCACAGGAATTCCTCTCTCTAGGAAGGTGGCTTTACCATTTCCTCTATACAGGTCCTGGCAGCTCAGCTCCAGTCTGAGTGTAGGTTTGAAAACCCAGCACATTCAATGTAACTTTGTAGAAACACAGAATAATGTAGTTTGGAAGAAAGTTTTGCAATCTCTGGTCCGTCCTCTTCTCAAAGCAGGCCAACTGGAAAAGGTCTTGTCCAGTAAAGTTTTTAAAAATTTCAAGGATGTTTTGGCAAATTCTCTGGGCAGCCTGTTCCAAGTCTGAATATCCTAAAGGTGAAAAAGTATCAAACCCAAATTTCCCATGTTCTGTGTCACATCTTACCACTGTGCTACTCTGGGAATATGTAATATGCTCTCCTAGGAGGGGACAAGGATGATGAAACCCAAAAGCTGTCTTTTCTGCAAAGTTGCTTTCTAGCCAGTCATACCCTTGCCTTGCCTGCAGTGTTTACTCTGACATGGAGGTGCTCTTTTCTCTGCCCCTCGATCACTGAAGTGAGAGGAGGAGAGAGCAGCTGGGTGGGTGTTTGTCTGTGCTTCCCCCACCACAGGTATAGACACAGAAATGCCCCTCCACTTGCACAGTACAAGCCCAGCTGGCACATGTGTGAAGGTGGATGGGGAGAGGTGCCATTCCCAGCATGTCCTAAGGCGGCAGCAGCAGCAGCAGCAGCAGCAGCAGCATCACTGCAAGAGACAGGAAGAAGGGAGACAGTGGGCTGGTGTGATTGCTCTGTGTGTGCTGAGGACTGGAGGTGTCTATTGGAGAGGGAGATGTGTGTCCCCCCCATGGGCAGCATGATCTGCCTTGAGTGGTGGTGCATAGCAGAGGTGTGTGCAGAGTGTGCGTGGAGCTGAGTGCTGGTTTGTGCAGGGTGGTGCTGCAAGGGTGGTCAGTGTGTGGTGGTGCTGTGTGCTGGAGGGTGGCTAGTGCAGCTGGAGAGTTGCTAGGCAGGTGTTCCTGCCAGCAAGGCGTGTGCTGCGTGTCAGCTTGTGGTGGTGTTTGTGTGGGAATGGCAGGAGGAGGCCTGAGGGTGTGGGGCTGGGGTAGGGAGTGTGTGAGCTGCAGGAGCAGCAGGGCTGTGCCAGCAGATGCGTTGGTGGTATAGTGGTGAGCATAGCTGCCTTCCAAGCAGTTGACCCGGGTTCGATTCCCGGCCAACGCACAGGGCCTTTTGTTGGCTCACAGGGGCCAAGGGCTGCCCTGGCCCTGCAACCCTGCGGGAGAGGCCACAGCTCCTGCTCCTCTCTTGCCTGCCCTGACACAGCTGGTTTTGCCGGCCAGGCTTGCTCCTCAG
>NW_021939189.1:15313209-15315583 GCF_001715985.3 Manacus vitellinus | reverse complement strand
GGGGTTCCCATCTCTTCTGGGGGCTCCCTTGGTCTGGGGGGGTCCGGCCTGTGTCTGCCTATCCCCCGCTGCAGCATGAACTGCTGAGGATGGCACAGCATCCCCTTGCTCCTTGGCAAATGGGCTCATCTCTGTCCCTCCCTGACCCCTGCAAACGCCTTTCTTGGTCTCTGCTCTGTGCCACTGCATTTGCTCCTTCTCATTAAAGCCTTTTGTGCAGCATCATTGGAGAGTCGTGGTTGTTTGTTCTCCTCCTCCCTCAGGTTACCAGCTGGCCTGCAAGGATGAGCACTGGCTGCTGTCCTGAGCTTACCATCAGCTGCAGAAAGAGCTCCCTGAGCTTAGAGCAGAGCACCCTGAGCTTAGCAGCAAGGACATGGACTCAAAATGAAAGAGGGTGAAAGGCTTTAGCAGCACTTGATCATTGACTGATTCAATATTTAGGAAGCAATATGATAGGACTGGCTGCAAATATAAAAAAGAATTAATTCTAGATTTACAATAAGCTTTCATTCCATCACAAACATACAGGCACAGAGATGTGCACATCTGTGTTTTGGTGTGTAAATGTAGCTATCAAAAATTTCCCTTGGTCTTTGTGAAATACTCACATCAAATCCCTTTGCATTCCTCAAGAAGTGTGGGCTGGACTTGGAGGAGTGTGTGAGTGGGGGCAGTGTATCAGCCTAGGCTGCCTTGTCAGAGATGCTCTTTCAGGTATCCCAACCTGATGGTTCTCAAGCTCCCAGAGACATCCCACTCAGAGGGAGGTGCTGGCACAGCCTACAGCAGTCCAGGAGACCTCAAGGGATGGCTCTTTAGAGGGTGCCAAGATGCTTTCCTTTAGTCAGCAGGAGGTTCCATCCTGCCTACAACCCAACTCCTAGCAACAATGTCCAAGACATTTAAGAATGGTTTCCAAAACTGCAGCAATAGTGGTGGTCTTCCACTTGGGCTCCAGTTCAAGCAGGGAATGCTGGAAGGCTGTGAGGGGCTGACTGATGATCCTCTGTCCCCCAGCGTGGTTGCAAAGCTGATGTTGCTGTTGTTGTCAGGGCTGTCCCCACCCATAACATGCAACAGCCCCTGGTGTGGGGAAGGACATTTCACCTCCCAAAGGCTTCTGTAAAGGGACACGTCAGCTCTCAGCTGGTTCATTCAAGACCTGTGAAGAGGAGGAGGATGGCAGAGGCTGCACCACCACATGGCAATGGCAGGCTATCCCAGATAGCTGGCTGAGGAGAAGGTTCTGGGCAGTGCAGCCCCAGCCTGCAGAGTGATGCCTCTCAGGCCTCTGTCAGGTGGCCCCAGGTGTCCGTCTGGCTCCGGGAAGGTCCCCACTTCAAATGTGGAGTGGAGCATTGCCCTGAACTGCCCGGGCGCCGGTGTCAGTGCCCGGGCTGTGTGCTGAGCGGGGCAGGGAGGGCTGGAGCAGGTAGTTGTGGCCGAGTGGTGAAGGCGATGGACTAGAAATCCATTGGGGTTTCCCCGCGCAGGTTCGAATCCTGCCAACTACGGGGCAAAGAGCCCTTTTTGGGTGCCAGCACCTGCACAGCTCCCACCCCTGCCACCTGCACAGCTCCCACCCTTGGCACCTGCACAGCTCCCACCTCTCTGGGATGCCCACAGGGCTCCTCCTGCACTTGAACTCCCAGATCTTCCCCCACAGCAGCAGCAGCACAGCAGGAACTGCTGCAAACCTGCCCAGAAGGACCAGGGAAACCCTCAGGGGCCTTTGGAAGGCTATGGCAGAAAAGCTCAGTCATGGTGCAATGCTCTGTGCCCTGCAGCCATGGCAATGAGGGGGAGGGAAGTACTACACAGGAAAAGAACCTCAGAGATACTGTCAGTGCAAATGAAGAAAGAAAGGTCCAGTTAAGCAGGGCAGCTGGACCTGCAGCTGATCCATGCACTTCCTGCCCTGCACTCAAATACTTTCCCCTGTGCAATGCCCCCTGTAGTAGGTAGACTGGGGATACTCTGCCCACATTTTCTCCCACATCCCAGCCTTCTCCATCTGGCTTTTCTTTTGGTCTCTTCTGCCTGGGTGCTGCAGACTCTGCCCTGTGGATGGGACATGCAACCAGGAAATACTCAAAGCTCAAAAATGCACAACGCAGCACTGCCCCCTGATTCCTCACCCTCACCAAGAGGCTCTACCAGTCCTGAGCCCTCCTGGGATTCCTGGCAGCCTTGAACTCTGGCCACTGCCCAGTCTGGATGGGCCATCCCTGCCCGTGGGCAGTTGGTAACCAGCTGCACCCTCTGTAGTGTCAGGCAGGACAGCGATGGCACCAGGCCCAGAGAGGGTCCTTGGCACCCTGCCTGCTGCCTGGGGCATCCTTTGGCTCTTGGGACACAGCAAAGGCACGGC
>NW_021939189.1:15262278-15312356 GCF_001715985.3 Manacus vitellinus | reverse complement strand
CTTTTCTTAGTTTCCCAGAAGGTCTCTCTTCCACATTTTAGAGATGCGTGAATGTTTCCCTCTCCTCAGTCATGAGAGAGCTGGGCTGGTTGAGCCTGGAGAAGAGAAGGTGAGGGGTGTTGTGGTGTGTGAAGGCGTCTGTGTGGTTTGTCAGGGGCTGTGGTGAGGCAGAAAGAGCCTGTTGTACTCGGGGCAAGAGAGGCTTGTGAGAGGTTTGCAGTGTGGGACTTGTCAGAGAGGGCAGGTGAGGCTGGGAGAGGGAGGTGTGTTGGTGCTTTGAAGGGTGGTGTGATTGCAGAGGGCGTGGAGGAGGTGAAGGGAGGCTGCAGTTGGTGTTGGATGTGGCGGGAGGTGGAGAGAGAGGTCTGAGGCTGAGGCTGGTGCTGAGTGTGAGGGAGGCTGGTGAGAGGGTCAAGAGGTGAGGTGTGCAGGAGGTCCCATGGTGTAAAGGTGAGCACTCTGGACTCTGAATCCAGCGATCTGAGTTCAAATCTCAGTGGGACCTTTCTTTACTTTAGCCTTTTGGCTCCCTCAGGCCTTCCCTCAGCACATTTGACACTGAAGTGGGGACCTCCCAGTAAAAACAGCTCAGGCATAGGAGACTGCTCTGGCACTGTCTGCTTGGATGGTGGACACCTCCAAAGGCGGAGTCTGTACTACCCACTCTGGCCAGCTCTGTCCCTTGTTTGACCATAATGACAGTATGACAGGGTTACTCTGTGGCATTACTTGTATTTCCACCCCAGGGCACTGCTTCTTTCTCTCTGCATTCCTCCGAGACATTTCTGTTTTCCCTGTTACTTTCTTTTCCTTCCTCTGAAATCAGTTCAGGGAGCTACTGACAACTGGTAGTGTCCCATGATAAGGGGTGTATTTGCTGCCATGGGAGACGGAAGGGTCTTCCTGGCAGAGCAAGTGGCTCCCTGAGGGAGGAGGAGAACAGAGGACCATGACTCTCCAGTGATGCTGCACAAAGGGTTTAATGAGAAGGAGCAAATGCAGTGACACAGAAGAGAGACCAAGAAAGGCATTTATGGGGGTCAGGGAGCGAAGGAGATGGGCCTATTTCCCAAGGACAAGCTCCATACGAAAAGCTTACCATTCTGATTCTGCTCTTCCTTGTGCAATTCCAGCCCTACAAGAGCAGTCCCTAACTCTGGCACCCTCCCTCCGTCAGCAGCACTTCAGCAAAGCAGAAGAGAAGGAGCCCTTTCTCAAGGAACTCAGAGCAAAGCAGAGGCAGAGGAGGCACGGCAAGGCTGCTGTGCAGTGATGAGCAGTGGGCACAGGTCCCTCCTGCCAGCTGCGATGAGGACTCTCAGCTCATCTGCAAGATATGGCCAGGCTACTGCTGCTGCACAGGCCCAGTCTTCCTTCGTGCTCCAAAGGGGGTGATCCAGTGTCTTCAGCAGTTCATGCTGCAGCGGGGGATAGGCAGACACAGCCCGGACCCCCCCAGACCAAGGGAGCCCCCAGAAGAGATGGGAACCCCTGAGGAGCTGAGGGAGCTGCCAACAGCAGCTGACAGAGAGGATCCCACGGCTGTGCTCTGAGGGAAGGAGGTGAGGATGGGGCCTGGCAGGGTTACCACTACTGGGGAGGGCTCAATGTAGACGGTGGAGTCAGCGCAGCGGGCGTAACAGGGCTCAGTGCAGCTGCTGGCGAGTGGGGTTGGGCCACAGGGGCCGCAGGGGCTTTGGGGACAGGGTCTGCAGCAAGACATCTCTGGGTGAAGGAGGCAGAGCTGGAACACAGAGCAGGGAGCAACAACCTCAGGATCAATTTGTCTTTTTCCATAAACTCCCTCCACACAGACAACATGTTTTAAAAGCACACTCTGTGCCTACAACTCCCACAACCCTCATCATGCCATTCAAGTGAAAAAGCACAAGAACACTGCCCAGGTTTATGAATAGGACCCAGGAAAGTGGGTTTAAGGCACCTGTGAAAAGATTGATCACAGCTCATCTCCAGAATAGACTTGGCTGTGTTAGAGATGACAGGGGTTGCACTGAACCATTTCCTTCCAGCATTGAAGGTGCAAATTCTGCTGGACAGATCCCTCTTCAGCTCTGACCCCTTGATCCCCTTTTGCTGGCACTAAACCCCCAATTCCCAGCTCTCCCCAGCCACCACCATGAAAAAGCTGACAGCCCTTCAACAACTCCCTCTCAGGGCCAAGCTGAGACTCCCAAGGATCAACCTGAGAAGCCACCACAAGAGCTCTTCAGCCCACAGAGAGAGATGGAGCAGACTCAGGCTTACCTCGTTCCTCGAGGAAAGGGAGGCAGGAGAGGAGGATGCAGAGCCTGCAGCAGCACAGCCTTTTATGCTGTGTCCCTGAGCCCTGTGGGGCAACAAACATTCCTTGCCCATGAAGCATCTAAACACCTGGGAGTCACCATGTGCCAACACCTCATAGCTGATGAAGTCCCTGCCTCTTTCATGTCAGATATTGTTCTCTGGTTTCACACACAAAATATGAAAATGATTCAACTGTGTCCCAGCTTCCAAAGACCGCTTTACTTGCAGGTCTCAGACTACTGTGCCAGGTCAGTTGAAATGGGTTTGCATAATATCAATTGCCTTTTTCACTTCTCCTTCTTGATAGTGAGCGTGGTCCCAGTCACAGTTACATTCAGCCATGAGGGACACCTCAGGTCAGCTCTCAGGAGCTTTCAGTGCAGGCACTCAGGCTCAGAGGGACATTTCTCCCCACAGGTCATCACAGACATACAGAAGAATGTGAGTGACTTGAGGCAGAAAGTCCAAAGTGCACAACCCCATATGGGGGAAGAGACTCATCTCTCCAGGGAGGTGGCAAGGAAAGTCCATGTTCAGCTGTAGGATGTACACTGCAGGAGAAGTGATGGCCAAGGGCAACTTGATTATAACCCTCAGGCTGTAGCACGGCCTGATTTTGTGATCAAAGAGATGCTGTGTCCTTCCCTGAAAGAGACCCACACCCCAAGTGACCTGTTTGGATCAGCGTGTTCACCCAGAGGCCAGAGGCCTGGATGGTCAGCTTTGGGGAAGAGGCTGAGGGCAGGGAACACTTAGCTCTTGGCTCTTTGCCCTGGGTCAGGGATGGCTTGGCCCATTCCATGCCTTTCACATTTCAAAGGGACACTGGATCTGTCTCCCAGGGAACCTGGGAGTCATCAGGATATGGAAGAGTTGGGAAAAACCCAGAGCTCCAGGAAAGCCTGAGTCAGCCAGTGTGGACTTCAGTGGACACAGTGCCTCAGACTTGGGCATTCCAGGGATAACAGAGCTCATATCCTCCAAGTTCTGCTGTTGTCAAGGGCATTTCCAGACCTTTGAGCCCAATTGCAGGATCAACAGGTGCTTCTCTGCAATCCCCTGCATTTGCTGCCTCCCAAGGCTTTGCCTTTTGGTGGCTGCTCAAGGGCCCTCGTGACTCAGGGTACCCCAGAAAAAGCCCAGAAGGTCTGCATGCAGCTCTGGAGCTCTTGTGCTCCTACCAACTGCTCTGGGCAGACCAAACTGCCCAGGTACTTCAGAAGACTCTGGGCCTTGTCCCGGTGACTTCGAAGCACTGACACCGTTTAAGAGGTCACTGTCTCTTGAGCAGCTCTCCCAGGCCTGTCCCTTCTTTTCCCCCAGAGACAGCTGGGATCTCCTTTCTGGCACCATGGGATTGTTGCCTCTTGCCCTTTTGCACTGCACCTCTCAGGAGCGTTTGGCTTCATCCTTTCCAGCACCTCCTGGAGGTGGTGGAGGCAGCAGTTGCATCCCCTCCTCTCCAACTTACCCGTCTCCACCAGGTTCCACAAGCCCAGTGCCCTCACCCCTGATGTCAGCTGCTCCTGCCCTTCTGTTCTCTTCTGTTCTGCCTCATCCTCTGCCAGTCCCTCTCTCCAGGAGAGTTCACCACTCCCTCTCTTGTCCCTGGGGACACAGAGTGGGGCACAGCCATCCAGATGTGGCCTCTGCAGTGCCATGGAAAGGGCACCATTCCTGAGGGCATCAGATCCCAGGGTTATGGGGTGAGCTCTGGAGAGGGACAGTAAGGAGCTGTCAGGATCAGGAGTGAAGGCTCCACACAGGACCTACAGTGCAAGGGACTCTGTTGGGACAGACTTTCTCTCCTCTTTCCAGCCTTTCTGACCAGAAGGGCTTAGTACTCCCTGCTCTGGAAGGGGAATGCAGAGCAAGGGGCATTCCCTGCACACAGCCCTGTGCTCTCCATGGGGCCATGGCATGTGCTCAGCAGTGCAGGCAGCCTCAGTGGCATCTCCTGGTGGCCCAGCTGGGAGGCTCAGCTGTAGAAACCATTCCCACCTCCTGGTAGCACACAGGGGCTTCCATGCAGCCCTGGAAGAGCTGCCCAAGAGACAGGGACCTCTCTGACACTGGCAGTGTTCAGAGGACGATGGGACAAGGCCCAGAGCTTCAGGAGGTGAGTGGGAAGTTTGTCCTGCTCTGAGCAGGTCCAGAGCACTTCCAGTGGTCCCTCCTGACCTCCACTGTTCTGGGATTCCCTGCACCTCCTGGGCCCTTGGAGCAGCCACCAAAAGACAATGTCATGGAAAGCAGCAGCAGCAGCAGCACAGGATTGCAAAGACATTCCAGGTGTTTTGGGAATTGTCCACAAAGGTGTGGAAATGCCTTTGACGAAAACAGAAATTGTGGAGGCATGAGGCTCCGTGCTCTGCTGTCCCTGGAATTCCCGAGTCTGGGGCACTGTGTCCACTGAAGTCCACACTGGGTGACTCAGGTTTGCCTGGAGCTCTGGGATTTTCCCAACTCTTCGAGATGGCGATGACTCCCAGGTTCCCTGGGAGACAGATCCAATGCCCCTTTGAAATGCGAAATGCATGGAATGGGGAAAAGCCCTCCCTGATCCAGGACAGAGAACCAAGAGCTTTTGGCTCCCTGCCCTCAGCCTCTTCCCCAAAGCAGGCCACGCAGGTCTCTGGCCTCTGGGTGAACACGCTGAGGAAAACAGGTCAGTTGTGGTGTGGGGTTTTTTTGGGAGTGAATGAGAGGTGGGACATTCCTCTGTGTGCTCTGGAAATCCCAGTCCCCATGGGCAAGAAGGCCCATGTGCAAGGGGAGGCAGGAGGGCAGCCTGCAAAAATCAAGACCACTTAGCTGCTCAAAAAGGCCAAAATGCTTAGGCAGTGGAGGCAGAAATACACATCTGGGGATAACTGGGGATTCTCCCTCTCTACTCTGCTCTCCTGAGACCATACCTGGGCTCCTGTGTGTGGCCCTAGGACCCCCAGCAGAAGAAACACATGGACCTGATGGAGTGGGTCCAGAGGAGGCCTCAGAGCTGATCAGGCAAGTGGAGCACTTTCCCTGTGAGGACAGGCTGAGAGGGTTGGGGTTGTGTAGCTGAGAGAAGAGAAGAGAAGGCTCCCAGCAGACATTCAGTAAAGCTACAGAGGAACATTTGGTCAGGGTTTGTAGTGATGGGACAAGGGGCAATGGTTTTAAACTGCAAGTGGGTAAATGTAGATTAGAGATGAGAAACAAATTGTTTCCGCTGAGTGTGTTGAGGCACTGGAACAGGTCTTGCACAGAAGTTTGGGATAACATTTCAGGGGGCTGGAACTCGATGATCTTCAAAGTCCTGGTCATCTCTAAATAATTCCTAGATTGAAGAGACAAATCTGTGTTGTATGAAGTGGGAGCACAACATTTCAGATGAAAGAGGAAAGGACTTAATCAGCAAAGAAGCCTTACAAGTGATGACTACCAGGTGTTTTGATGTTTCATGGGCAAGGAATGTTTGTGGCCCCACAGGGCTCAGGACACAGCATAAAAGGCTGTGCTGCTGCAGGCTCTGCATCCTCCTCTCCTGCCTCCCTTTCCTTGAGGAACGAGGTAAGCCTGAGTCTGCTCCATCTCTCTCTGTGGGCTGAAGGGCTGTCATGGTCACTCCTCAGGTTGATCCTTGGGTGCCTCAGCTTGGCCCTGACACAGAGTTGTTGAAGGGCTGTCACCCTATTCATGGTGGTGGCTGGGGAGAGCTGGGAATTTGGGAATTAAGCGTTTAGTTCCAGCAAAAAGGGATCAAGGGGTCAGAGCTGCAGGGGGATCTGCCCAACAGAATTTGCACTTGCAGTGCTGGAATGAAATGGCCCAGTGCATCCCCTGACATCTCTAACACAGCCAAGTCTGTTCTGGAGATGGACTGTGATCAATCTTTCCACAGATGCCTTAAACCCACTGTCCTAGGTCCTATTCATAAACCTGGGCAGCCTTCTTGTGCTTTTCCACTCATAGGCCATGATGAGGGTTGTGGGAGTGTTAGGCACAGTGTGCTTTTAAAGCAAATGGTGTCTATGTAGATTACTGTAGGAAAGAGAGACAGACTGATCCTGAGGTTGTTGCTCCCTGCTCTGTGTTCCAGCTCTGCCTCCTTCACCCAGAGATGTCTTGCTGCAGACCCTGTCCCCCACGCCCCTGCGGCCCCTGTGGCCCAACCCCACTCGCCAGCAGCTGCACTGAGCCCTGTTACGCCCGCTGCGCTGACTCCACCGTCTACATCGAGGCCACCCCGGTGGTGGTGACCATGCCGGGCCCCATCCTCACCTCCTTCCCTCAGAACACAGCNGAATGAGAGGTGGGACATTCCTCTGTGTGCTCTGGAAATCCCAGTCCCCACGGGCAAGAAGGCCCATGTGCAAGGGGAGGCAGGAGGGCAGCCTGCAGAAATCAAGACCACTTAGCTGCTTGAAAAGGCCAAAGTGTTTAGGCAGTGGAGGCAGAAATACACATCTGGGGATGACTATGGCTTGGGAGTGCAAGGGGGGGATTAGGAAAGTGAAGGCAGAGCTGGAGCTGAACTAAACTATGGACATGAAAAATCACAAGAAGGCTTTCTTCAGGTGCAGAGTACAACAAAGAAAGATGCAAGAAACTCTAACTCCACATGAGTTAAACAGGAGACCTGGTGACAACCAATATGGAGAAGGAGGAGATACTCAACAGACTTTTGCTTAGGTATTCAGTGGCAGGTGCTCCAGCCATGCCAGTGATTGACAGAATCCAAGGGCAGGGAGTGGCAGAAGGAAATGCAACCCACTGTAGAAAACAATCAGTTTCAAGACCATCGAAGGAACCTGCATGTGCACAAGTCCGAGGGGCCTGATGAGATGCATGTGAGGGTCCTGAAGGGACTGGCAGAAGAAGTTGCTAAAGCACTTTATATTTGAAAAGTCTCAGCACTGGAGAATTGAGAAGTGGAGGCCAGGCAGTCTCACCTCTGTGCCTTGGCAAGGTCATGGAGCAGCTCCTCCTGGAAGCTGTGCTGTGACACCGAGAAAAGAAGGAGCTGATTGGTGCCAGCCAACAGGGCTTCAGTAAGGGCAGTCATTCCTGAGAAGAGTAGTGTCCTTCACCTGATATGGGTTTAATGAATTTTTGTCATTGGCTTATATCACTGGGGGATGAGGGAAGAGCGACTGATGTGCAAAACATGGAAGAGGACCCTGCACAACACCCTTGTCTCTAAACTGTAGAGACATGGCTTATCTGGCTGGGACCCTCAGGGACTAAGGAATTGGGTTAATGGAATTGGGTTGTGATCAATGGCTCAATGTCCAAGTAGAGATGAGTGACAAGAGTTGTTCCTCAGGGATTGGTTTGGAGACCAGGATTATTTAAGTCCTTTGTCAGGGACGTGGAGAGTGGGATTGAGTGTATCCTCATCACGTTTGTAGATGACATTGAGCTGAGTGGTGTGGGTGATACTCTAGAGGCAGGGATGGCATCCAGAGGGATCTGGAGAGGCTGGAGAGGTGGGTCCGTGTAAACCTCATGAAGTTCCAAAAGGACAAGTGCCCTGGTCAGGGCAATCCCAAAGATGGAGACAGGCTGGGCCAGGAGTGGATTGACAGGAGCCCTTGAGAGAACAGCTTGCAGGCTCTGGCTGTTGAGGTAGTGAACGTGTGCTGACAGCCCAGAAGCCAATAGTATCCTGGGCTGCATGCAGAGCTGTGGGGCAAGGGAGGGGATCCTCCCTCTCTACTCTGCTGTCCTGAGACCATACCTGGGCTCCTGTGTGCGGCCCTAGGACCCCCAGCAGAAGAAACACACGGACCTGATGGAGTGGGTCCAGAGGAGGCCTCAGAGCTGATCAGGCAAGTGGAGCACTTTCCCTGTGAGGACAGGCTGAGAGGGTTGGGGTTGTGTAGCTGAGAGAAGAGAAGAGAAGGCTCCCAGCAGACATTCAGTAAAGCTGCAGAGGAACATCTGGTCAGGGTTTGTAGTGATGGGACAAGGGGTAATGGTTCTAAACTGCGAGAGGGTAAATGTAAATTAGAGATGAGAAACAAATTGTTTCTGCTGAGCGTGTTGAGACACTGGAACAGGTCTTCCACAGAATTTCGGGATAACATGTCAGGGGGCTGGAACTTGATGATCTTCAAAGTCCTGGTCATCTCTGAATAATTCCTAGATTGAAAAGACAAATCTATGTTGTATGAAGTGGGAGCACAACATTTCAGATGAAAGAGGAAAGGACTTAATCAGCAAAGAAGCCTTACAAGTGACGACTACCAGGTGTTTAGATGTTTCATGGGCAAGGAATGTTTGTGGCCCCACAGAGCTCAGGACACAGCATAAAAGGCTGTGCTGCTGCAGGTTCTGCATCCTCCTCTCTTGCCTCCCTTTCCTTGAGGAACAAGGTAAGCCTGAGTCCTCTCCATCTCTCTCTGTGGGCTGAAGGGCTGTCATGGTCACTCCTCAGGTTGATCCCTGGGTGCCTCAGCTTGGCCCTGACACAGAGTTGTTGAAGGGCTGTCACCCTTTTCATGGTGGTGGCTGGGGAGAGTTGAGAATTGGGGATTTAGTTCCAGCAAAAGTGGATCAAGGGGTGAGAGCTGCAGGGGGATCTCTATAGCAGAATTGCACTTGCAGTGCTGGAATGAAATGGCCCAGTGCATCCCCTGTCATCTCTAAGACAGCCATGTCTTTTCAGGAGATGGACTGTGATCAGTCTTTCCACAGATGCCTTAAACCCTCTCTGTTGGGCCCTATTCCTAAAGTGGGACATCCTTCCTGTGCTTTTCCACTCATAGGCCATGATGAGGGTTGGGGGAGTTATAGGCACAGAGTGTGCTTTTAGAGCAAATTTAATTCCTACAGATCACTGTAGGAAAGAGAGACAGGTGGATACTAAGGTTTTTTCTCCCTGCTCTGTGTTCCAGCTCTGCCTCCTTCACCCAGAGATGTCTTGCTGCAGACCCTGTCCCCAAAGCCCCTGTGGCCCCTGTGGCCCAACCCCACTCGCCAGCAGCTGCACTGAGCCCTGTTACGCCCGCTGCGCTGACTCCACCGTCTACATCGAGGCCACCCCGGTGGTGGTGACCATGCCGGGCCCCATCCTCACCTCCTTCCCTCAGAACACAGCCGTGGGATCCTCTCTGTCAGCTGCTGTTGGCAGCTCCCTCAGCTCCTCGGGGGTTCCCATCTCTTCTGGGGGCTCCCTTGGTCTGGGGGGGTCCGGCCTGTGTCTGCCTATCCCCCGCTGCAGCATGAACTGCTGAGGATGGCACAGCATCCCCTTGCTCCTTGGCAAATGGGCTCATCTCTGTCCCTCCCTGACCCCTGCAAATGCCTTTCTTGGTCTCTGCTCTGTGCCACTGCATTTGCTCCTTCTCATTAAAGCCTTTTGTGCAGCATCATTGGAGAGTCGTGGTCGTTTGTTCTCCTCCTCCCTCAGGTTACCAGCTGGTCTACCAGGATGAGCACTGGCTGCTGTCCTGAGCTTACCATCAGGTGCAGAAAGAGCTCCCTGAGCTTAGAGCAGTGCATTTCTCTACAAATGTGAGCTGAACTTGGACGAGTGTGTGAGTGGGGGCACCCCAGGGTATCACCCCAGGCTGCCTTGTCAGAGATGCTCTTTCAGGTATCCCAACCTGATGGTTCTCAAGCTCCCAGAGACATCCCACTCAGAGGGAGGTGCTGGCACAGCCTACAGCAGTCCAGGAGACCTCAAGGGATGGCTCTTTAGAGGGTGCCAAGATGCTTTCCTTTAGTCAGCAGGAGGTTCCATCCTGCCTGCAACCCAAGTCGATAACTCCTAGCAACAATGTCCAAGACATTTGAGAATTGTTTCCAAAACTGCAGCAATAGTGGTGGTCTTCCACTTGGGCTCCAGTTCAGGCAGGGAATGCTGGAAGGCTGTGAGGGGCTGACTGATGATCCTCTGTCCCCCAGCATGGTTGCAAACCCAGAGGTCGATGAATCGAAACCATCCTCTGCTAAGACCCTTTTGCACCGCTGCTGCCTCACCCCACAACTTTTCCCCTGCGCTGCTGCAGCTCTCATGGCACCCACGCCCATGGCCCTGCTCTGCCTTCTGCCCCTGCTCCCTCACACTGCCATCTGCTTTCTCCTCTGCTTTCTCAGGTGCCAGCACTCCCCACATGCCTCTCAGCAAGGCAAGGGTTGGCATGGAAAGGTGAGGTCACAAGAGGAGCCTGTCTAAAAGGAGACAGAGAGAGGGGTTCTACTAAAAAAAGTCCCAGAAAGCACCAGGGGTGTTGGCAGCAAATTCCTCTGGCTCTGCAAGCATGGGACATCCACAGCAACTGCTGGCAAAAGCAGGAGCCTCCAAGCACAAGGTGTCCATCCGGCAAGGGACGCATGGAATGATTGGGAAGTGCTCCTGTCTCAGCTTGGGATGGGCTCCTTGTAGGCTGAATCCAAGCTGACAGAGAACATGCTGCAGAAATCCTTCTAAAAGGCACAACTCTCCTGGGGCTGTTCTGAGACCTGGGTTGGCTCAGCTCCTGCTCTGGATAGCCTGTGGTGGGCTGGCCAGGAAATCCTCTGAGCTCAGCAGCTGCAGGATCTGCTCCAAGCTGTGTCTCTGTAGCTCCAGCCAGCCAGTTTTGGGCACAACTCTCCTACCAAGCTGTGAGGATGCTGCCCCCCACATAACCACCTGCTCATAGTGGAAATCTCTGATGCTCTGGTTCTTGTGTTTCCAGGCTGAGTCACAGCTGTGCAAAGAAAGGCCTTGCTGCTGTTTCCTAGCTGCCTGCTTTGACAAGGTCCAAACTGCTGTAAACCATGTGGCCTTGGCCTTGGGAAAGCACTCCAGCCAGACTGGCCCCTCTCCTCTTGGCCTCTGCCCCTCCTTAGCCACATATTCAGAGGTGTTCAGGAAGACCTGCCTGTGAGCATCTCCCAAAGCAATGATGCTCTATGGGTGGGCTGCAGGGAATGGCAGAGATCCTGGGCAGGATATAGGGGACAGAACCAGCAGGAATCTTCTGCACTTCCCACTCCTCCCCCTGCTCATGGGGTCCTCCAGGCAGCCAGCCACTCTGCAAGGCTGCTGATGGGCATGCATATGTCACACCTATAGACTGTTGGGGGTGGTGGGAGATTCAGTGCCACTGAACACAGGCTGCTGGGCAAGGCCTGTTGCTGGCCTGAGATGTGGTGACAACACCCGAGGTCAGTATCCATGCACTGAACAACTCTCTGGAGATGTGCATTCTGTCACATTACACCAAACACTGTCATGAAGGAAACCTGCCTCACCCAGATGGTGGAGTCCACCCACTTCACGTGGCAAGGGGAAACCTTCCTGTGTCCACTTATACTCGTGAGGCACATTCTTCCCCAGATGGTTAAGAAGAGGAAGGAAGCAAGGAAAAAAACCTACATTTTCCACTCTGTCTCTCAGACAAAGGCTTGTGAGCAGTGCTGGCCGGAGCAACAACTGTGCTGAGAAGCAGCACCTCAAGTAGGAGAGCTGATGCAGTGTGCTGACAACCTCTGGGCAGGCATATCTATCTGTTGGTGACTTTAGCCTATGGTGAAGCTTCTCAGAAGCAATGGGTTTTTGAAAGTGTCATGGCTTATAAAAAAAAAGGATGTTTTCACCTTTGAAAAACAGTTCAGCTGAAGGTGAGGTTTTTACACTAAAATGCCATCTGCCACTCACCTCACCCCATGCTTGTAGCCTGAATGATACACTTTAAATATGCACTGACAATGATACCTGTATGTGAGTGAGTATCATCTTCCTCAGTCATAGATACACTGTTTGGATGTGCTGTTTCCCAGGCTTGGTTATCCCTTCACTGGCTTAACTAAAACTGCCTCAGCTTGTTCTCTGCCCGAGCAACAGTCACCATGGCACAGGGCAGGTGGCAGGAGGAAGAGATCTCCCGTACTCCATCAGCCTGCCACCAAGTGACACTGTCTGCCTTTCCCCAGAGAGCACCTGCCATCCTCTTCTGCTCACCATGCACACTCGGTAGAAGACCAAGCAGGAGTCCATTCAAAAGCGGCTGGCCCGCAAATGAGACAAGGGCAGAGTGGAATGGCTGAGCAGGAGCCTGTGCATCAACCCGTAGAGAAAATCTCCAGCCCCCCGGCACACACTGGCCAGGGGCAGTTGCAATTTCAGGAGAAAGAAACACAAGGAGACTCGGGCTGTGATGAAGCATTGCTTTAATGCAAACAGAAAGGGCTTTGGGACAGGAGGGGGAAGAGTGCTGAGCACGAGAGGGAGAGGGCTCCACAGGACATCACCCACCCCTTGCAGCAATGGGATGCAGAGCACCTGCAAGGCGCTCCTTTCTCCCCATCACAGCTAGAGCTGGTGAGAATCGCCCCCCATCCACAGCAAGGGCAGGGGAAGTGCTTTGCCTTGGTCAGGGCTAAAGCTCCGGAGCCTGGGAGGGAGGAAGGGTGAGGGGCTAGCTGGGGATAACAAGGAAAGCATAGGAAGATTAAGAGCAAGAAGTGCACAATGTCAAGGGATGACACACGGCTCCTGTGCGTGGAGGGGAAGAGGCAGGAGCCCCACACACTGTGAAACCACAGGCATCTCCCCCATCCTGGATCCAGATCGTGTTTGTTCGTTCCTGGTCGTCCTTCCCAACGTGAGGGATCCACCGTCCCTACAAGCAGGGATTGCACAAACGCAGGGACCCACAGAGACCGCTCCCAAGGCCTGCAAATCTCCCAAATCCAAGGGAGCCCCCAGAAGAGATGGGAACCCCTGCAGAGCTGAGGTTGCTGCCAACAGCAGCTGACAGAGAGGATCCCACGGCTGTGCTCTGAGGGAAGGAGGTGAGGATGGGGCCCGGCATGGTCACCACCACCGGGGAGGGCTCGATGTACACGGTGGAGTCAGCGCAGCGCTGGACACAGGGCTCGTTGCAGCTGCTTGCAAGGGGAGCTGGGCCGCAGGGGCCACAGGGGCATGGGGGACAGGGTCTGTAGCAAGACATCTCTGGGTGAAGGAGGCAGAGCTGAAACACAGAGCAGGGCATGAGCACAACATGGAAGCTGAGGGGAGACAACAGATCAGAACATCAAGTGCCTGCGCAAAGAGCCCGGTGCGGTTCAGACTTACCTGGCTGACAGGGGAGATGGCAGTGAGGGCAGTGGATGGCAGCTGTGGAGACACAGGGACTTTTATACCCTGTCTCCAAAGCCTTGGGGGGCCCGAAGCATTCTTTTTGCATGAAGCATTCTCCTGACTTGCAGTATTTGCTTGCAACGTGCTCCTGGATGTTTACACATTTCCCCCTTTCATCAGAGAGGGTTTGCTCCCATTGAACACGTGGGCAAGAATAAAGGTGCCCTTTGAAGTTCATCAATCGTTATGCTGCTTCTTAAAGCCACGGGTCTTGTTGTCCATCTTGTCTAGGCTGCCCGCAGAAACACACAGTGGCATTGCTGGCCACGCACATTCCTGGGGCACGGTCTCCACCACCGCCCTCCCACACCACACACTGACCTCAGGCACTCAGGAGTTCAGCACCTGAAGACACCTCAATGTTGGTTCCGGCTCAGGGCCTTGGCCTGCCCAGCAGAGACTCATTGGCTTTGCAGTTGTCTTTAGACATTTGGGCAATGATCCACCAGAATCTTTTTTGACCCATCCTCTGCCCAGCTCTTGCACTCTTCTGCATCCAGTACAGGAACTGTTTCTTCTGATCCTTACACAACAGAAGCACCTGGGAGCTCTGGTTCCTAGCCTTCCCCATATCCCAGAGAGGCTGTTTGCCTCCAGGATGAGCATGAGGAGAAAAACAAAGCCATTTTGGCTTGGCTCAACCTCAGACAAGGAGTCATAAGGCCCTTCAAACATACCTTTCATAGACTTGTTTTTCAGTAAACAATAAACTCTCTCAGCTGAACTCATATGCCCAGAGGGAAGAAGAAAAACAATGGTTATATTGTCTAGGAATAACACCTTTCCCATCCAGGAGTGAAACAGTTGGACAGTCCTCATGAGAGTGAGCAGTTCAGCTCTTTGGACTGCCCTTTGATGTTTTGCTGATGTCCATATGACTTGGACAGTGGGTGAGCCACAAGGACTGATAACCACAGGCCACAGTGAAGGCATATGTCAACAAGTGGGGTGCTTCAGGTGCTGAACTCCTGAGTGCCTGAAGTCAGTGTGTGGTGTGGGAGGGCGGTGGTGGAGACCGTGCCCCAGGAATGTGCGTGGCCAGCAATGCCACTGTGTGTTTCTGCGGGCAGCCTAGACAAGATGGACAACAAGACCCGTGGCTTTAAGAAGCAGCATAACGATTGATGAACTTCAAAGGGCACCTTTATTCTTGCCCACGTGTTCAATGGGAGCAAACCCTCTCTGATGAAAGGGGGAAATGTGTAAACATCCAGGAGCACGTTGCAAGCAAATACTGCAAGTCAGGAGAATGCTTCATGCAAAAAGAATGCTTCGGGCCCCCCAAGGCTTTGGAGACAGGGTATAAAAGTCCCTGTGTCTCCACAGCTGCCATCCACTGCCCTCGCTGCCATCTCCCCTGTCAGCCAGGTAAGTCTGAACCGCACCGGGCTCTTTGCGCAGGCACTTGATGTTCTGATCTGTTGTCTCCCCTCAGCTTCCATGTTGTGCTCATGCCCTGCTCTGTGTTTCAGCTCTGCCTCCTTCACCCAGAGATGTCTTGCTACAGACCCTGTCCCCCATGCCCCTGTGGCCCCTGTGGCCCAGCTCCCCTGGCCAGCAGCTGCAACGAGCCCTGTGTCCAGCGCTGCGCTGACTCCACTGTGTACATCGAGCCCTCCCCGGTGGTGGTGACCATGCCGGGCCCCATCCTCACCTCCTTCCCTCAGAGCACAGCCGTGGGATCCTCTCTGTCAGCTGCTGTTGGCAGCAACCTCAGCTCTGCGGGGGTTCCCATCTCTTCTGGGGGCTCCCTTGGATTTGGGAGATTTGCAGGCCTTGGGAGCGGTCTCTGTGGGTCCCTGCGTTTGTGCAATCCCTGCTTGTAGGGACGGTGGATCCCTCACGTTGGGAAGGACGACCAGGAACGAACAAACGCGATCTGGATCCAGGATGGGGGAGATGCCTGTGGTTTCACAGTGTGTGGGGCTCCTGCCTCTTCCCCTCCACGCACAGGAGCCGTGTGTCATCCCTTGACATTGTGCACTTCTTGCTCTTAATCTTCCTATGCTTTCCTTGTTATCCCCAGCTAGCCCCTCACCCTCCCTCCCTCCCAGGCTCCGGAGCTTTAGCCCTGACCAAGGCAAAGCACTTCCCCTGCCCTTGCTGTGGATGGGGGGCGATTCTCACCAGCTCTAGCTGTGATGGGGAGAAAGGAGCGCCTTGCAGGTGCTCTGCATCCCATTGCTGCAAGGGGTGGGTGATGTCCTGTGGAGCCCTCTCCCTCTCGTGCTCAGCACTCTTCCCCCTCCTGTCCCAAAGCCCTTTCTGTTTGCATTAAAGCAATGCTTCATCACAGCCCGAGTCTCCTTGTGTTTCTTTCTCCTGAAATTGCAACTGCCCCTGGCCAGTGTGTGCCGGGGGGCTGGAGATTTTCTCTACGGGTTGATGCACAGGCTCCTGCTCAGCCATTCCACTCTGCCCTTGTCTCATTTGCGGGCCAGCCACTTTTGAATGGACTCCTGCTTGGTCTTCTACCAAGTGTGCATGGTGAGCAGAAGAGGATGGCAGGTGCTCTCTGGGGAAAGGCAGACAGTGAAGTTATGGTGAACAGGAACAATAGGGTTTCTATCACTTGGGAATCATTTCCTCTCAGTAACACTGACAGTATTTTTGCTGAGGTAACAAAAGTGTGAGTGGGTTGTGGATATTGTTACAGCTACAAAAAATATTCTACAGCAAGAAAAGAGACAGAAGAGGTTCGTTTTCATCATGACTGCACTGATTTATTTTTTTTTCCCCTTCTCTTACTAACAAGGTCTTCCTTGCACATGTATCATCAGTCCCTTGTTGCTATTGTGCCCCATGGAGTGTCTCCACCCATGGCATTAATCCCCAGAGATCATTAGCAAGGTTTGAAATCCATGCTTGGTACAGTTCAGCTTTTATCTCTGTCTGTGTGTCTCTGTGAAAGTTGAGATTGACCAAGAGGGAGTTCACTCTGAAAGGGTTTCTATCCAAGATGATGTTTTAGTGAGAGTAAGGGTTTAGTAATAAGACTCAAACTACAGAGTACCAGATAATTAATTAATATTTCTGATACTGACATTAATTGTGCCTTAACTCCCAAAAATAACAAAGTTACTGATGCAGACACCCTTAGACAAGGGCCTGAATGCAGATTGAAACCTACTCGCACCTAATACGTTCACAGCTTGGAAAACAGCTCTGGAAAAACTGGACACATGCTGAATATTATGTGCATTGTTTCATCTGTAAGTAACCAGATACCACTGCCATGTGTATCAGCATTATTTTGAACATGGAAAATGGAGTTCTTAATCAATGCTCTTAATCAATGGCTAGTAAAAGATTATTCTCTATTGTTTCTGTTCTTGAGGTGGAAATTATATCTTCACTCAAAGTATTTAATAAGAAATAATAGTTTGCTGACTAATCCTTGTGAAAGTTTGTAGTCCTTCATGAGAGAACATTTTGAGAGGATTCTTATTTGTACCCTTATATGTGTATGGACCATGCAAATAATTACCTACATTTTTATAAAAAAAACCATGTGTGCATTAACGAGTGGAATATTCAATGCAATAATCACTGTTGATTATGTATATAAGTTTTTATTTCTTCCAGCAAAAAGCAGATCCTTGGTGTGTGTGTGTCTAAGTTCATAAACTGTATACCTGTAAGTATATAATTTTATGATATTGATTAGTATGAATTATACTTTTATATATTTGTGCACATTCTTATACATATATTTGTGTGCAACTGGACTATTTGCAATGTATTCTATAACTGTCAGTGTCAAGTTTATGAAATAAGTGTTAAAACTTACATTTCATGAGAGAAAGAGTCCAGGAAAGTACAGGGTAAAAAAGACAGAACTGGTAGTGATTTTGATGCTGTTCCCAAAGATTTATTTGAGAATCCTAATCTTTATAAATTTTAACCACTGAAAGTTATCATATTCTGATACTGATATTTTCCTTAGCAGACAAATCCTAGCTCTTTCCGAGAGATGACAAATGTTACAGCAGTGCTGGAATTCAAGCTACTGGGCTTCAGCAGCAACCCATACTGTCAGATCTTGCTATTCATGGTGGTTATGGTTATTTATATTCTCACCATCTTAGGAAACATCATTATTATATTGGTGGTGAAACTGGAGCCAAAACTTCATTCACCCATGTTCAGATTTCTCCAGAACCTCTCTTTCCTGGAAGTCTGTTACACCACCACAATTGTACCTAAGATGTTGTCCAATCTGCTGGCAAAGAGGAAGAGCATCTCTTTCTCAGGATGCATGGCACAGCTTTACTATTTCGTTTCCCTGGGAATTACTGAATGCTACCTCTTGGCAGCGATGGCATACGACCGATTCCTCGCGGTCTGTCAGCCCCTGCAGTACAGTGTGGTCATGACTGACGAGTCTTACACACGTCTGGCTGTGGGCTCCTGGGTCACTGGTGTTTTCACTGGTGTTCTGCCCTGCCTGATGATCTCCAGGTTGCATTTTTGCAGCTACAACCTCATTGATCACTTCTTCTGTGATATCTCTCCACTGTTGAAGCTCTCATGCTCAGACACCACTGTCACAGAAGCTGTCATCTTCGTGATCTCTCTCCTGGTCCTTCCCAGCTGCTTTCTTTTGACTCTGGTTTCATACCTCTTTATAATCCTTACCATCCTGAAGATACCCTCTGCTTCTGGAAAAAGAGTAACCTTCTCCACCTGCAGCTCACACCTCATGGTGGTGACTATATACTATGGTACAACGATTTTCATATATGTCCGTCCCACCTACGGCCTCTCCTCAGACCTCAATAAAGCTGTTGCTGTGCTCTACACCGTGGTCACACCCCTTCTGAACCCAGTCATCTACAGCTTGAGAAACAAGGCATTCCAGAAGGCCTTGGAGAAAACACTCTTCGGACACCATCGCCTTCATTCTTCATAATTTGGGAACTCTTCAATACTGACTTTTTGGTTTTGACTTTTTGTCTTGTTTTTTGGGGGAGGAGAGGTTGCTTGTTTGGATTTGGGGGGGGGTGTATTTTTTTTGTTTTTTTTTTTTAATTCACTTATTCAGAATAAATGTCATTCTGTTTTTCTCATGCATCACTTGGGGCACATGAAAGCAGTCTAGTGATATAGAATAGAAAAAATGTATATGCCTTTTATGAGGAAAACATATCTCAAACCCACATTTTTATTGTTACTGCACAATAGTTTACAAGAAGTTAATGTGATATAACAAGAAAAGCAACCTCAGCTGCGCCTCGTATGGCCTCTCTAGATCCTTCACCATCTTCATGTCCCTCCTCTGAATGCTCTCTAATAGCTCTAATCCTTTCTTATATTGTAGCACCCAGTATTGCCCCCAGGACTCCAGGTGAGGCTGCCCCAGTGCAGAGCAGAGCAGGACAATCCCCTCCCTTGCCCAGCCAGTGGTGCTTTGCCTGATGCCCCCTCGGACATGGTTGGCCCTCCTGGCTGCCAGGGCACTGCTGACTCATATTCAGTTTGCACTGACCAGGACCCCCAGGTCCCTCTCCACGGGACTGTTCTCCAGTCTCTTTCTTCCCAGTCTGTCCATATTTGCAGGGTTGCCCCGACCCACACACTGGCCAGAGGAGGGAGCTTTCATGGGAATAGGGTGTTGGTAGAGAAAATGGAGACAGAGGAAATGTTCTGAGTGGGGTTGAAGGTGAGGGGCTGGGGAAATTGTGGATAGTATCACAGAGGGATGGGTAAGATCTCAGGATATCATAGAACATTATTTCTCATTTCCTTCCTTTGCTTATCACCTCAATCAGGTTTAACCTGCCTTCTATGGACTTCCCCAATGATGTGGGCAGAAAGACAAATATTGCCACTGTGAACCCAAGCATCCTTAACACAAGGTAATAGGTGTGGTAGTGAAAACAGAGGACAGGACTCCCAACTTTCTTTTCCCCCATATACTATGGTCTTGAAGAGGTAATGTCTTTTGTCTCTGTTCTGGGTCCCAGAAAACAGACAGAAACTTATTAACTTATTAACATTTCAAAATTTGAGTACCTACTCTCAAAAGCTTTCATTTCTCTAGCACCACTTGTCAATTAACTATTCACCACTTGCCACATTTTTATTATGCTTTGTTGGCTTCTGTTTGTTTTAATCAGGCTCAGTTAGCTGATTCTTTTATCTAGTTGTCTTACCAGCATTAGTCATAAAGCATTCAGTTCTATTTGTCCGAGCTATGCAGTTAGTCACCATTCACGCTGTTGCAGATCAGAGTTAATCTGTCAGTCCTCACTGTCTGGTGGGTTGCCAGCTGCCCCAACCCCAGCAGTGCTCAAGGCCAGGTTGGATGGGGCTTGGAGCCTCGTGGTCTAGTGGGAGGTGTCCCTGCTCACATCAGGGGGGCTGGAACAAAGTGGTCTTTAAGGTTCCATTCCAACCCAAACCATTCTGTGATGACATGATTCTACGTCCTCGTGACACCGGAGCCTCACCAGAGCAGCTCGTTGAATCCTCCGTGGAGGCCGGGTGTCATACCTTTGTCCTTCACTTGGGATCACAAAGCTCATATCCTATTGCCCCAGGAAGAGCCTTGAGCCATGCATGGGGAGGAGGAGAGTGATAGATGGGGCTTGGCATTTGCCTTGGTAAATACCCCAAGGCTTTACACAGCATCAGAACCACCTGCGTGGTGCCTTTGCTTGACTCTCATCGCTGCCTCCAGTTTTCAGCATTAATGAGTCCGTGGAGAGGCTTTGTCAGTAAAGGCCCTCAGTGGGGCCAATTAATACTCCAAGAAACTTCAGAATTTCATTCTGACTTTGTCTTCTTGAGCAATTTGTTTAATCTCCTCTCAGTAACTAATTTAGAACCAAATACACCCTGGGGCTCATTAAAATTCTGGAATTTTCTTCAAGTCTTTGAGAATTGCACAGATAATTGGAGAAGTTTCAGGGGAGTAGTGAATGATGAAGATTTCAATGACCATTTAAAAAGAAAGGATTTTTGCTTTTAAAGAATATTATAATAATTTTTCACTTTACAGAAGAAGTGATAGAAGCATGATCCAGAGGGTGTCCTAAGGAGATCTGGGTGGACAGGAAAAGCAGTCTCCTTGAGCCCAGACACTATAACAACAAACTTCCTCATCACCTTCCTTTTATCTGCCCCGTGGGACTTCCATCACTTTTCCTTACATCAGACTTCTCCACTGAAATCTGCAGCTTCAGTGGGATGTTACAGCTCCTTTGCACCAACTCTCACCTGCTTTCCTCAGAGAACTGACTGCACACAGGACTTCTCTTCATTGTAAACAAACAAAAGTTACACAAAATACAACTTAATGAACAGGAAAACACTCCTTAACTGTATGCTAAGTCCAAACTGCGTGTAGTAATGTCCACAAGGGACAGTGGAACAATAACTTTTTTTGGAAGAGAAATAGGAAATGTTAGATATAAACACAATGATGTAGATTAAAGAGTACATTTTAGTATAAGCAAACCTATCCCTTGTGCTTATTCTGAACACAATTGTTATGTTCAAGGCAGCTGACAGAGGTATTTCTCTGATCAAATTGAGTCATGTGCCACAGAGAGAGAGTGTTCAGTCTCTCTCTTCCCCATTAGCTGTATCTACTAGATGTCCAGTGACTATAAAGGTGGTAGTCTCATGGATATCCCTACATTGCTTCACCTAATCCAGTCCAGCTGCTGAATTTATTAGTCAAATAAAGGCCTTTAGTCCTAATTCAGATATCAAAACCATCTGCCACAATTGTAGCACATAGCTCGTAAGGGCAGAGCAGGTCATGGTCAACTATCCTCATTCAGAGCTGGTGCACCACAGAATCCCCAGGTCATCTCAGACAGATTCAGCTTGCTCAGGAGAAAACCCTAACACTGAAAGTAGCCCTAATAGCGGGGAGGGAAGGTCTGGCTGCAGAGGAGATGTTTCAGGACTTGGAACACAGAGCCCTGAGGGCAAAGGTTGGTGAGGAGACAAAGGAGCTTGCTCAGAGGAAGCTGTGTGCTTTGAAGGGGATCATAGTTTCTGAATTATCCCTCCCACATTTCTGCTTTTACTTTCCTCTCATACTCTGATCATATTCCTGCTGCCTGGAGATTTTCCTCTTGGGAGATGTTTCCCCTTCCCTAGTTTTTTCCCTATCAGTGCTCACAGACTGCATCCCAAACTCTGTGCACTCACCCATCTCTGCAAGGCACTGGCTGGGCACATGTTCACGTTTGCAGATGGAGAAGGGCAGGTCAAAACAACCTGAAGGGTCTGTTAGCATCCAAAGCTGATGCTAATGCTGTCCACAGGCAGAGGAGTGGCTGAAAACACTTTACAAGGCTCCCAGAAGATCTGCTGATCTTTTAAAGTTACAGATTAGGCATCTGAGTGACTTGTTCAAACTGGAGGGCTCCTTTTCCCTCTCTCCCCTCACCCCACTACCCTTGAAGTAGGAAAATGAAAACACAAGAAAGGTCCTTAACTTTAAACTAATCCCTCCATTGAGTTTCCTCTTGAAAAGTCTCTGCTAGAGATGTCCTGTCTGGATGTGTCAGAAGACCTGACTCACACAGCACCCTCCCAAAAGCTGGACCTGCCCTGAAAGGGGTTTCTCTTTCTCCCCAGAGCTTCTTCCTGAGATGCCATGGAAAGCTGTCCAGGCAAGCTGGGTGCTGACCCTGACCCTGGCAGGCAGGAGACCCTGACCCTGGCAGGGAGGAGTCCCTGCCCTGGCACACAGCTTCCTGGGGCACTGGGACCCTGCTCTGAAGGACAGCCCCAGCCATCTCTGGGTGTACACATGGCTGAGCACCCCTGCAGACGTTCCTGGCAGAAGGAAGATGTTGTGTCCTGTCCTCTGACAGAGCAGCAGGGAAAGCCTGCTCAGGAGCACCTTCTCCTCCTCTGCATAAACCATGGTATGTGCCAATTCTAAGAAATACTTCCAGGCTACTGATCTGCACTGCACTGCAGCCAGAGACTTACCGTGTAAAGGTCTGAGAAATTTTCTCCAGCAGTGAGATTTCCTCTGTCCTCCCACACCAGATTTTTAAGCCTCTCTGCCTCATTCATCTTGGAGCCTGCAGGCAGTGTCTTCAGCTCTTTTGCTCCTGGGCAGAGGTTCCAGGAGATTCCTCAGACCCAGGAGCCTGTCCCAGCTCAACAGCAGAGCACCAGCCTCTCTTGAGGTGTTCTCGAAGCTCCAGGGCTGACAATTCCTGGAATGCTGCAGGGTCGCCCCTGGGGTATGTAGGTTGAAGCAGACATATATTTACTGAATATTCCTCTCTGAACATTGGAGACACTGCATTTGTAAGAGTGATTTATTCTCCAGAACACAGTAGTCTTTGGGAGAAGGACATTTTCCCCTACCTCAGCTCCTATCCCTGACATATTGCCAGGCAGGACACCTCAGAAGTGACAGGAGGGGGTCATAAACCCTCGTGTAAGGCAGCTGAGGGAGGGAGGATACCACTCCAGAGGAGAAGATCCTCTCCACAGTGTGGAGCTGTCCCCTCCCAGCCACTGCACGACCACAGTCATCTCCAGGGCCACAGCCCCTTTAGGAGGTTCAGAGACACAAGGGTGAGGGGCCCTGGGGAGGGAAGAGAAGCCCCTGCATTTCCAGTGCAGGCTGAGCAGCACAAAAAAGCAAGTGTGGTTTCCTGCCCCACCCTGGGCAGCAGTGACGTGTGTACCCAACTCCCCCATGTTCAAAGTACCTGCAGCTACAAAGTGCCCAGAAAAGGCTGCAAATCTGCCAGGAGTTGGAAGGAAGTCTGAGCCTTCAGTGCTGGAAGGACAGGCCATTTCTCTGCTGACCCAAAGAGAGGAATGTGTGAGCCCTTCTCAGCCCCACAATATTACTTTCCTAATTCTCGGTGCACCATGCAAATTCCTCTGGGGAAGCCTGCAATGCTCCTCTGGATGCTGGTCATCACCTTTTCTGCACTCCCTAAAGGTGAGAGCTCTCCCTTTCCTGGGAAGAATACATAGACAAGGGGGGGGGGAATTATTTGTATAATTCCCAAAATACTTTGTCCTTTCCTGTCCTCCCATAGGATGTGTGGAGGTTGGAGGATGGATGTCTGATATAGCCCTGCAGTACCCCACTGCCAGGCATAGAAGAGGGATCCACCAGTTCCAGGGCTAGAAGGGATGGGAACCAGGCTGGGTCTTTGTGCCCTAGGCAGGTTTGAGCTCTGCCCTGCCATGGTAACCCAACCCATCTCTGCAGACCCCCAGAGAATGCATTGTCCTGCTGGAGGTGGGAACTGGGGAGAACCAGGCTGTAGCTGGAGGAGAAGGAGCAGGAGGTGGTTCTGATGTTGTCATGTCTTCTCTTGGCAGCAACTGCAGGAGGTAAGACAGGTCCCAAGAGGGGTCTCAGGAACACAGGGCCATTTTGAAGTATCCAGCCTGTGGACAGAGAAAGGTTGTGTCAGGGAATGGGGACATCTTTGGAGCTTTAACTTTCCTCTGTAAAAGGGAGAGGAGCAGGCTGTAGCACCCCAGCATTCTCCTTTCCCCCTACCAAACACCCTGTCCCTGCTGAATGTGCTGTCTGTGGTGGTGGGGAGCAATCATGAGAGTGTGACACAACAGGTGAAAGTGATGGGGGGCCTTTGAGCACCCTGCACCTAGCCTCTTGTTGCTGTGGCTGTGGCCATGTGCCCTGGCAGGTGTAAGCTCTCAGGTGCAGCTGGTGACAGGTGGAGAGGGGCTGACAGCACCCAGGGGCTCATTGCACCTCTCCTGTGCCATGTGTCTCCTACATCAGCCACAGTTCTTCCACACTGCAGTGTGGGGCTGCTGTGGACACACAGGCCACCACCCCTAGGAGCAGCTCCCAGAGCACGTCTCTAGTTTTGTGCATCCTGCACCCTCAGGACTCACTCTGGAGCTGCACAGTCTCACTCTGAGCAGACTTGGTATTTTCTAGGGGTAGGACATTTCTTGGGAAGGTTTAAGAGCCCCAATAGAAGGCCAAAAAGCTTCTTGTCCCTCTGGTGCTCATGGGCAACTTATAAACCGATTCCTGTGTGTCCACGTCCAGCCTGTTCTCTGCACCCTCTGTGCATGGGGATATGTGTTCAAGCATAGCTGGTGAAAGGAGCAGGCTAACTGGGAAGGGCTGGGAACTCCATGCCTCCATGCTCTCCTTCTACCAAGCTTCTGGATTCATATTTAAAGATACAGCATTAACAAGAAGTTACACAGTGTCCTGTGAGTCTCCTATCTCAGCAGTTCTTTGGTCTGTGGTGTCTGGACAAGCCACTGCCTCCAGGCATAAGTTCTGGAACTAAAGGCCAAAATTCTGTGGTTTTGTGGACCCTACAACCCCAGGATGGACTACTGCACCCATGAGCTTTCTCACAGACACTCAAATCTCCCACCTGCCCTATGTCTTTCCAGGTACCCTTTCCAACATAAAGATGGTGGCATCTGGTCCTAAGGCAGGGAAGGTCTCTGGCTCATTCTCACTCACCTGCACTGTAGAGGGAGCAGCTCTGGACAGCCCTCGATACGACTGGAATTGTGTCCGTCAGACCCCAGGAGGGCACCTGCAATTTGTAGGCTGGATCTACCCTTTTGGGAATAACACAGGCTATTCCCTAACCTTCCAAGGCCGAGTGACCCTTTCTGCAGATAAAATCAAAAGCAAGGTCTCCCTGCAGCTGCATTCCCTTACAGCCTCAGACACAGCCACCTACTTCTGTGCCAGGCAGCACACAGTGATGCCACTGCAGGGAGAGGGAGCACAAAAAGGGGGAGGGACTGCAGTGGTAGCAGGGCCCTTTCTCAAATGACAGTTGCCTGGACTTGCTCTGGGAAATATCAGTGAGACTTGGGATCGATAGATGTGGCCTCACCAGCACTGAGCACAGGGGAAGAATCACTTCCCTGGACCTGTTGGCCACACTGTTCCTGACCCAGGCCAGGATGCCATTGGCCTTCTTGGCCACCTGGGCACACTGCTGGCTCATGTTCAGCTTCCTGTCAATCCAAACTCCCAGGTCCCTTCCTGCCTGGCTGCTCTCCAGCCACTCTGTCCCCAGCCTGTAGCGCTGCCGGGGGTTGTTGTGGCCAAAGTGCAGGACCCAACACTTGGCCTTGTTGAACCTCATCCCCTCGGAATCAGACCATCTCTCCAGCTTGTCCAGGTCCCTCTGCAGAGGCCCCCTGCCTTCCAGCAGATCAACACTCCCCCCCAACTTGGTGTCATCTGCAAATTTGCTAATGGTACACTTGATCCCCTCATCCAGATCATCAATAAAGATATTAAACAGAACTGGGACCAACACTGATGCCTGGGGGACACCACTAGTGACTGGCTGCCAACTGTTCATCACCACTCTCTAAGGAATCACTAAGGAATTGTAGTGTCTGTCATGGTGAGGAGAGGCTGGGAGAACCAGGTGGTTCAGCCTGGAGGAAAGGTTGATTGGGAAATGGGGGATCTTCTCTGTATAAATACCTGACAGAGGGGAGTAAAGAGGATTAAGCTAAACTCTTCTGAGTGGTACTCAGGGAAAGGAAAAGACATCAAAGAAGAGGTGTCATCTGACATTGAAATGAAAAGACAGTTTTTGTATGACTATTCACCACTGTGTGGTCTCGGTGACACAGTGGTTAAAGGAGACTGAACCACCCAGCACAAACTGAGTTCTGGAAAAGCCTGAAGGTGCAACTTACCCCACTTCCTCACGGCATCATCTTCCCCCAGACAGCTGCATCCTGAAGAACACATCTGACTGGGGTTCAAGCTATGGGACAATCACTATATGCCATGCCAGTTTTTCTCACACTTAAATACAGATGCTGGTTTCCAGATCATTTGATTTTGAACATACTTCTTACCAACTCCAGTTCAGCAAATTCATGTTTTTACTTGACAGAGTTTGGAAGTTTCTATCTAAGTTACACATTGTGTCCCCTCTACTTCATTGCAGAGAAACAATTGGTTCTAAAGAAATTTTTCGCTTCCCAAGCTACTTTAGAGAGATAGAACAGTTCAGTCAATTGTATTTGGTGCATGACTTCCTGAGGTAGCAAATCATCCTCACACTGGCCCACCCAGAAAGATGACAACTCGAAAACCCCATATTGTGTGTATTCTTTTTCTTCCTGGGCAACAAAATCAGAGCATAGAGAATATAAAAACAACATCAAAAAAGCCCCATGTTTGTAACTCTGAAGAATTTTGCTAATTGCTGTAGAATAATAGTAAGACTTTAGTCATGAGACTAAAATCTGAGCCTTGCCAGACCAACATTATAATCCTTCATTATAATCTTACAGGTATCAAGGAGGTTCAAATCTCCTCTTTTCTTTCCACATTCAGGTCCCTATTTTAAAGTCCATGTGATCTCTTATGTGGTATATGACTCCAAGTCTCACATGAAACACTGTACAGGAAAAGGGAAGGAAGCAGCACTTTTTGTAACTCAGTATATCACTGTGCTGAGAACTTGGGGTAGCTCACAGTGGCACAAATGCCATAAGGTCTCATTCAAAAACCTCAGATTACCAAAGGAGCAATACATTTTGAAGAAAGAATGGGAAAAGGAAATATATTGAAGAAGAGAACTGCAGAATTCCTAGGAATACTTATTCTGGAAGTATATTGCTTATTGGGGTAATAGAAGAGAGAATCTTTGACCTGGATCAAATTGTTTAAAATCACTCTACAATGAAATTATTGTTTTCTGCCCTCAGGATTTTGCTTATTTTTGAGCACTTTCATTGCTGTCCATATATGGATCCTTTGGACAAACTCTGGCATTTTATTGTCTGGTTTTATACACCTTTAGAGCGTGGTGAGGAAGGTGGGTTTATTTGCCTATGCGCAAACAGTGTGGCAACAGACAAGCTCGTATTTGGAACGGGAACAACTTTTTCAGTTGAGCCAAGTAAGTTCCACTTGTTTTACTAATAATGTATTTCTAAAGTCTTCTCTCCCTGTGTGTTATGGTTAAGCCTTTCAGCCTCATCAAGTGAAGCATTTTTGGGTAATTAAAAAAGAACACCAAAACCTTTTAATATATATCATACATATCAAGCATATTAAGCTACCGTTGAAACAAATAGTCTTCTTAGTATTTAATTTTTTTAATTAAAAATTATTATGATAATTTATGTTGTATTCTTAAAACTTCCCTCCCTCATTTCAAGGTCCCTCAGTTAAATATATATATATGTGTGTGTGTGTGTGTATATATATGTATATGAGGACAAGTTTAGGAGTCCAAGAGATTTGAAGCTCCAATGAAAATCCCACCCTTATCCTCCCTTTCCATCTTTGATCTCCTCTATGGCAAACAGAAGGAAGAAATAAACGTAGAAAGACACTCAGCTGTCAGGGGACAGATGTGGCTGGACTGTATCTGAACTATCCATGATTTAGCTCTCAGAAAAGCATGCAGAAAAATGAAATCAACACAAAACAATGCTTCTTTTTTTTTCAGAGAGTCAAAAAGAATCTGCCCCAGAAGTCATTGTGCTCAAATCAAAGAAGCCTAAACAACATGACAACAAACTGAACACGGCTTGTTTGGCGAGGTCGTTCTACCCTGGGAACATCAGCCTTGATGTGCCCGAGAGTGTTGTTTTGTATGACCTGAAGGCACCTCTGGTCACGTCTGGGGGGATGTACAGCACCATGAAGGTCGTTGGAGTGGAGCCAGATGCAGAGGTGACCTGCAAGGCTACACACAAAGGGAACAGGAGCAAAGCCAGCACAACTCTGCCAGGTACAGTGCCACATGACTTTGGAAGATGCATCTTCCACGATTTTTTCCTGCCCTTTGAGGATCTAGCAAGGAAAAGCGCAGTCAGAAAGATATTTAGGCACTTAGTTAGGTAAAGACAAGATATTTAAAAGCATATAACATATGGGACCTTAATTCAACTATTAAAGCACAACAAAAAACTAAGCCAACCTAAACTTTCCCCATCCCAAAAAAGAATAAAAACAACCCTCTAATATTTGTGAGTCTAACTTTATCTAGGAGACAATAGTTAAAGGGACATAGGTACACATGCCTGCTAGAAGAAAGCTTGAAATAACTTCTATGAAAAACACAAAATAAAAAAAAGGCATATAATTGTTCTCCAGATATTTTGGTTACCTTTCGATCACTTTTTTAATTGTTGTTTTCCTTCAAAAGGGAGAGAAAAGTAAAACTCAACAATCCTGAGGGGGGTTTTCTGCAATCACAGATAGAAAGCTAATTTTTCTCTTCAAATTAATAATTAATTAATGACCTGCCACCTGATTCTCCAATACTGCTTAACTCCTGCTGGGAAAAGAACTATAGGTTTGTTTTGTGCAATTCTTGTTTGGTATAGTTTGGATACAATTTATAGAGTCTGTCTATCATTTGACAGAAGAGAAAACTGAAGAATTTGGAACAGTTAATGATTGCAGCATTACAGATGCTTCTAAAAGAGGTGAGTTGCCTAAAGGAACATCAGAGTACAGCTGCTTTATTGGGGATTCAGTAACAATGCAGGAACGTGCACTGCCTTTGGTACAGAAATGTCTGAATTGGAGATACTTATTAACCTACACTTTAAGTTTATTAAGCTTATTAAACTGCATTTTCTGCAGACTCAATATCAAAACATGAATAACTGCTTTCTCTTGTGCAGAAATGTCAGAATTGGAAATATTTATTGAGAAATGACCTTCAGGTTAACAGACTAGATAGTGGACAAATTCCCATGGGATAAAACAGCAATGGGAAGTCCATTCTCCTCTCTTCCCTGCACTTGCTACATTCCTCTCTCATATTTTCCCCAGTTCCTGCATCCCTCATCTGGCTATGATGTGTGGATTTTCCTTCTTTTTTGGGGGTGAGTGGGGCAGGGTGGGGTTAACATCAAGATGACACTTTCTTCCCTCTTCTTCTTTTTAAAGCAAATGTCAAAACGAACGCACTCTTCATGGCTGTTTTGGGTTTGAGGGTCCTGCTGGCAAAGAGCATCATCTTCAATGCACTCATGAGTATCAAGCTGTTCCTCTTCTGAGGTAGGAAACACATCATTCAGTCCCTGGGAACACGGGAGGCAAGATCAAAGAGTGGCCATTTGCATCCTTCTGTAACCCCACAAGGAGTGACATCTATTCAGCTGTTCCTGTTTCCACTGGATGAGTTAATTTATCCTCCAAATTGCACCTTATCCCCAAATCAGGCTAATCCAGAGCATCTCAGGTTCTATTAGAAATCTGCTGGTTGTTTCAAGTGGCAAAGCACAAAGTCTGGGTAAATGTCCAAATCAGAAAGAATATAAAGGGAGAATCCCAAAAACCAACAAAGGCAAAAAGAGGGGCAGGAAAAGAAGGAAGGAAAATTATAAAGATCAGGTAGCCAAACAACCAGAAAGTATTTGGCCACTATATTGCAGATTAACAGGAACTCAGCACCACTGCATTAAATATGAATAAGAATTTAAAACAAGCATTGTTTGCTCTTTCAGGTACTGGGTGAGACAGCAATGGGCTGAATAAGAGCAGGAAAGAACACACAACAGGGTAACACTGTGTGTCAGCTTTGCTACCCATAAACATCTGAAGAATCAACAAATTCCCCCATTTCTGTAGATCTGTGAGTCTCTTCACTTCATCAAGGAGCTCTTTAGTGAACACCATCTAGAATCCTTCTTATACAGCAAATGTATAATGCTGAACTCTTGTCTAGCTTAAAATCATTAATAGAACAATTTCTGGTGTTTCTTATTTCCCTCATCCCTCTGTTGAGTAGGAACAGTAAGTTCTCCTACTCCTGGATCCATTGCACTGATACATCCAAATTGCTTACATAGTTTTGAAAACTTAAAATTTAACTGTATACTTAATATACTTTAAAAATACCACCTCTGGTCATATTACTTTGTTGTCTACAGAAATAATTATCTTCTGCTCAGGGATCCCAGGCACGGGGGGTGTACTGTATAATTTCAATTTTTACAGGATTTTATCAGTGGCAATTTTCCAGGGCAGATCTAGATATCATTTGGACCTAAAGGAATTTAATTCAGACAGGCATAGTGTTTTCATTTCCATTATCATTTTCATTTCCGTTTCTTCTTTTGAGCATTTTTTTCTCTCTTTTTTTTTTAAAGTATATGGTACCTGCATTTTAAGTTTCCTTAATATGCACCAAAATAAAGTTTTATTATGCTTGATTTGCACTGTGCCATTTCTTCTGAAAGTTGGATGAAAATCTTTGAAATTCCACTGCCCTATCCAGTGACCACTGAGAACTAGAAAATTACTTATTACATTCTAGATTACCTTTTCATTAAATTTGCCTTCCTTGGGCTTTCCATGGGGAAAGACAAAGACTCCCTGGCCAATTTAAAAGATTTCAGGACACCTATGAATTCTGGCCCTATTGGGTTTAAATGAATTTTAATTATTCGTGGCCCTTTCAAATTAATCAGGCTCAAAATTGTGTATAACAATACGAGAGACAGGTCTAAAGAGAAAAGGTGAGAGAACAAGCTGCTGCTTTTCCACGCACCAATACTAGGAAGGGGCCAACAGGAAACACTGGGATGTCCTGATAAATCACCCAACTGTTGGCTGGCAGTCACAAAAACCAAACACTAACTTCTCACGAGCTGCAAGCTGACAGGATGCTGTGGTTAAAACACACTGACTCTATCAGGCTACTCAAGACAGATCCCCCCTTGCTTTTAAACACATGTTAACCACTTCCCAGGGGGCAGGGCCCACAACATTTCTCAGGTGCTGACTGAACCACTGTTGACTCCAAAAAGGCCCCCAGAAGGGTGCATGGTGAAATCTATTTAGCTAACTTTGACAGATTTAGTTCAGACCCTCCCTTCAGAAGCTGTGACATTTCTATGGTGAAAGCACTGTCTCTAGGTCCTGCAGCTCTGTGCTTGGGTCTCGGGAGCACACAGTGTGGAAAAGCATGGTAGTCTTGTTATTGTTTCCTAGGCATCCCAAGAGCCAGATGGACATGTGGAGCAAGCTGACAGCAAATCTCCCTTGAGACAGCCCCCTTCCTGTCCCAGTTAAACAGGCCATACTCCACCTCTGCAGCCTGAGTGACTCAGTCACAAAACCAGGCTGCTCTCACAGCACCTTCCTCTACTCTGTTGCTCCCTTTCCACTCTGGCTCCTGAGCCCGAGTTGACTTCTCTGCAGGTATTGCCCAACACCTGTATTTCCCTCTCTGGGACGAAGGAGGCAGAAAACACGCTGGTTCAGTGCAAGGGCTTGTAGGGAGAGAGGCATCCATGGGAACAGGAGAGTTCCCGCTGCAGTTCCCATCTCCCTGCAGACATGGACAGGTAACACCAGACCAGGCCAAAGCTTGGTGTTCCCTGTGCTCCAAAGGTGATGGATGGAAAGGTGGGAAATGCTGTTGGAGCAGGCCCTGCTCCACCAGGACCATGATTTTCCATCTTCCCAGCTCTTTTCTCCCTTCACTTGGCTTTTCCCTGGAGCTGTGGTATGCCAGCACAGGCAGCCAGTGCCTCCCTTAGTCCCTGAATGCCCAGGACTGGACACAGAGAAAATAACAGGAATATGGAAATCCCTGCACTGGGAGCTTGTGGTGCTCTGGATTAAATCTTGGATTTATAATGTTAAAATTGTAGGTGAGGTGAGGCATGGGGTCTGAGGAGCGACAGCAGGGAAGGGTGGGAATGGGTGGGGCTGTGGCTATAAAAGGAGTGGGTGGGGTGGTGTCACTTGATCAGTTTTTGGGGTCACAGGGAGAAATCCAGTGCTGCATTTGCAGAGCTTGGAACTGAGCCCAAGTCGTGTGATTTGAGGCTCACAAGCAGACACCCAGTGCTGCGTTTTGGGGGCTCAGAACCGGGCTCACTCAGAGAATTTTTAGGGCATTGGACAGGTGTTACCGCCTTCTCTCTTACCTTTTGCATTATGTGATTCCCCCTTGATCAGAGAAGGCATAAAATAGAGCAGGAAGGGGAGCTCGTTTCGTTTCTGTGAGCTCCAGGCTTGAGACGGCAGCAGAGTACTTTGTTTTCAAATATTCCTACCAAACACAGTCAATATTAAGCTCCTTGGGCACTTTTGGATCTTTCTGTGCTGCTTCTCCTCTGATCTTTTATCTGGGAAGCACCTCCCTACTGGATGGGTTTTTATGCTTCCAAATTTTTTTTCTTAGAAAAGCAATCAGGTCTGCCTGCAGGACAGGAACTGGGGGAAGAGGGAGGGAACTTCAACCCTTTGGGGGGCTGCCCTGTCTTTATTTTTTTAGCAGAGCCCCTTTTTTTTGGGGGGGGGGATGTATATACGTCAATGATATTATTAAAGACACGTGCTGCTGTCACCTTTCTGGGGGTGAGAAAAAGGGAGGGGATTGGAACTTGGGGGTAGATGATCACATGTGGGGCACCTCGATGTCACTGGGAGAGCAATGATGCAATGGAGGAGGAGATGAGTGGGGAGTCAAGGGGGTCAGGTGAGATCTCCCCAGAAAGGGAGGTTGCAGCCCAAAAATGCCAGAAAATTCATAGGGAACGTGTGTGAAATACTAAAACCTTTAAAGTTTCTCATTTTTATATATGTAAACAAATATTATTAATTCATATAAAAATTATTTTAAAATAAAACCCCGTGCCTGCTATATTATATACAGGATTTTAGGATATAAGACATTCTGAATACGGATCTATAGGGCTTGAGAATACAAATGTAACTTTTGAATACATATATATATGTATGTATTAACTAACAAAGGGCTGGAAAATGTAAGGAAAGATGATCGATATGAAGGCAATAGGAAGAGCTCTGGGTGTTGGGAGGTTTTTTTCTGTCCCCTCTCACAGTCCCAGCTCGGGACCTCGGCTGGGACTGGAATCGCCGCTGTGGTGAAGGCAGGGACTGCAAGTGTTTGGTGACTCGCGGGTGACGCCTCCTGACCGAAAGCGGCAACATCGAGGTTCTCTGAGAGGGAAAGGGAGGGACAATTTTGGGGTAAAACCTGAGCTAGTCAGGGGATGTTTTAGGGAGTAATATCTGACTTCATGTATAGAGGCTGACTAGACACTGGAATGGGCTGCCCAGGGAGGTGGTGGAGTCACCGTCCCTGGAGGTGTTTAAAGAACGACTGGACGCGGCACTCGGTGCCGCGGCCTGGTTGACACGGCGGTGTCGGTCACGGGTTGGACTCGGTGATCTCAGAGGCCTTTCCCCACCTAATCCGTTCTGTGGATATTGGCACTTCCCAATTGCTCACCGGCCTGGGAGCCGGGCGGGCGGGTACGTTATTAATTAACACCGCAGCAGCGAGGGCTATAAAGCCGAATTCCTCAGGGAGCACGGGTGATGAGATAAGTCCGCCCCCTCGGCCCGGCGGGCCGGGCCGGGCGGTGTCAGGGTGGATCGGGCGGGGCGGGGCCGTGGCCGGGGGCGGGGCGGGGCCAACATGGCGGCGGCCGAGGCGGCGGCGCTGAGGGTGTCGCGGCAGGAGAGGGAGCTGCGCTGGCTGGCGGCCGAGGTTGGGCGGCTGAAGGAGCCGCAGGAGCCGCTGCTGCCCTTGGGTGGTGGGCAGCGCGCAGCCCCGAGCTGCATGCGGGCGCTGCGGGCCGAGAACGAGGAAAGCTGCGCTATGTGTCCGCTTGCTGCACACTGCGCCGCAGCCTGGGCGGCCCGGCTGGGCCGGGCGGCGCCGGGCGCAGAGCCCGGGCGGCCAGGAGGTACCCAGCCCGGGGGCCGAGGCGGGGGGGTTCCGGCAGCCCCGGCGGGGAGGGAAGGGGCTGGGACGGGGCGCTACTGTGACCCCGTCAGCAGCACACAGCGGGGGTCGCGGTTGCTCAGGGGGGGTCGAGCCTGTCGCGGGTGTCCGCACGCAGCATCTGAACAGCGCTCCTGCCTTTGCGCCAGTGTCACAGAATCTGAGAACGGGTTGGGTTGGGATCATCTCGTTCCAACCCCTTGCCGTGGGCAGCGACACCTTCCACTACACCGGGTTGCTCAGAGCCCCATCCGACCTGGCCTTGAACATTTGCATGGATGTGGCACCCACAGCCTCTCTGAGCAACCTGTGCCAGGTGTGACAGCACTGAAAGTTGTTGCTGCTCAGTGCTTCCACGGTCTCTCTGGGGAGGTTTTGCCAGTGATAGTTGTAGTAGTGCCATTGGGCACTACTTTACCTGGCCACTTTACCTGCTGAGCGGTTTTGCTGTGTCTGCAGAGCATCAAAAAGATGCAGCTTAGATGTGTCATGAGAAGTCTTTGTACTCAGGACATTACTTATTCCCCTGGAATTGCCTTTTTAGCCCAGCGTTGTACTGGTCTGGTTTGGTTTAATGATTGCTGGGAAAAGTCGTAAAGACACAGCAGGTGCATACTTTGTATTATCACTGTTTCAGAAAGTCTGCAGTGCAAGTCCAGCTGATGCAGTGAATCAAAATAAAGAGGAAAAGAAAAAAGAAAATAAGGCTGTGAATCAACACCAGAATGATGTAAGTGGTTACTTTATACTACATAATAATAGAAGAAGGAGTGTTGTTTGACCAGGTTCAGAAAGGGTGCTCGAATCTTAAATACTTTGCTGTATTTTGAAATCCCAGTTTTTGAGAAAAAAGGCTTTCTGTAGCATAGAGGAAAAAAACCATTATTTAGGAGCTTCATCTTCTTTTAGTAGGGTTACTTTCACATTCTTAGATCTCTACTTTTAATGTAAGAAAACGATTTGGGTTATTGGGAAATAAAGGTCATAATTCTGCAGTGCCTAAAGAGAGTGAAGGTTCATGAGGAGTTAAAAAGCGTGATGGCTGAAAGGATGTTGGCAACACTGGCTGTAGTGTTGAGCTTAATAACTCACCTTATGTTAAACTAGAGTAACCTTCACATGAACTATCTTCTTTGAATCTGATGCTTGGAATGGACTGGCAGAAGTGAGGGCTTGGTGGAGTGATTCAGATTTCTCTAGGACACCTGCTAAATGCAAATTCTGGGGCAGGAATATAGGCTGCTTTCTGAGGTCAAACCCACAAAGCCACTTAGGCCCAGATTAATGAAAGTGCATGGAAAATTGGAAAGCTGCTATAAAACAATCAGAAAGTTGGATGAGACTATCCTGTGTATAATTATTTACAAATGTTTTACTGCATTTTAGTATAAATTCTAGTACAGTGAAATCTGGTCCAGGTTGGGACCTCTGGGGATGCACCAACACTGTGAATCCTTTATTTCTCTCACAAGTATGTATGTGTATAATCTGCTTTATTTGTTACAGCTGCAGTGTGGGCCAAGCTTCATAGAAGACAGACTGAAGCTTTACGAAGCACTGAAAAAAGAACATGATGCTTTGCTAGCTTACAGAGCAGCCAACCAGAGCCAATCTATCAAAATTACCCTGAAAGATGGAACGATGGCTGAAGGGGAATCTTGGAAAACCACGCCGCATCAAATAGCTGTAGGAATAAGGTAACCTGCAGATTCAAGGAGTTGTACTTTTGCAGTGATGAAACTGTTACTGTCATTTGTGTCTTACCTTGTGAAAAATATGTCGTGGTCAGTGGATGGTGACTCTCTTAAATTTGTTTATTTGGGAAGCACTGAAACTTCAGCTTAATGCAGAATAAACAGGTGGTTGAAATTACTGTTCTGAGTGATAGTTGAGGTTCATAACACTTGGGATGATAATGCTTGCTTACAGTTAAAGAGTAAATCAGTGAGAGTGCTAGGAATTAATAGAGACATCTGAAGTTCTGTGAGTTACCAGAAACAGGAGAACCTGTTGTACAAAGCAGTCCTTCCTCCAGATCCCCAGCACTGAAAGCTGTGGAATGAGACTTCTCAAGACCTTAAGGTTCTTTACCTTAAAAGTGGAAAAGTGTTTAAGACCACCACAGAAACAAAAATTTAAGGTCTTCAGGTGCTACAAGATGTAGGTGTGATCTCACAGGGTTTAGAAACCTAAGGTCTTTTACAGATTGAACCTAAATCTTCAGGTCTCTTGTCATCTTTTCTGGTTTTTTAGTCAAGCGTTGGCCTCGAATGCAGTCATAGCCAAAGTGAATGGTGAACTGTGGGACCTGGATCGTCCACTGGAGGGAGATTGTACTCTAGAGCTGCTGACCTTTGATGATGAAGAAGCAAAAGCTGTGAGTAAACACTCTCTGGTTTCTGCTTGATTAGAAGAACTAATGACATAAAATTGATTGCAGCATTAGGCTTTTAAAATATTGAAATAAAAAAAAAAGCGACAAAACTTTAAAGTAATGTGTTTCCCATGATTCAGCAAAGATGAGATACTAAGTGCCTATAATCTGAGAGTGAATAAAATCTTGGTGTTCTTTTTATCCTTCTCTTTTACATAAACAGGTTATTTCTCAAATGAGATCATACAGAACATCTTGATTTGTATGCTAACTTGAAATAGTTTAATGTCTTCTAAGATGTGTTTTGTGGTTTGACTCAGTGCATCTGAAGATCAGACTGTGAAAGCAAAGTAAGACTGTCTTACCGTTTTCTAAAAATTGTCCAATATTATATTTGAGTCATTGATAAAATCTTCATCTCCTTGTACTGGCACTGTTTAATAAAACCTTAAGTAGTCATATCTGAGTCAATTAAACTATGAATATTCTTGGCAACATGCCCAAGATTTTTTTTTTAATGGGGTTCAGTCTGAAAGCTTTGTTTATACACTAGAATTAGACTTCAGTTTTGTCAAGGAATTATTCACGTGATTAAGCTTGTCTTAGGCATTTCATGTAAAGGCTTTATCTTGTAGCAATGGCTCTCAATTAGTCCAAATTAATAGAAACTTCAAACTTAAGACTGGTTGTTGGCTCCCCTCTGCTGACATTTCAGGTAATGTACTTTACAGACCTATTAATAAATGTACTGAATGTGAACAGTGGAAGCTTAATTGGCTACATTGTTTTAGGTCTGATTAGTGTTGCATAGACTTTTGACTGGAAACTAACTTAAAAATGAACAAGGTACAGTAGGTACTGAGTTGATGGGATAGCACACAGGTATAATCACAATCTTTCAGACTGAAGTATGGTGGGCCTTTAGTGCTACATCTGACATTATATCAGTCATTTAGAGTACTTCAAAATGAGAACAGGAAATTGTTTTAGCTCTCTTAAAATTTAAACAACCTTAGTTCCAGTCTGTTTCCCATCTGCAGATATACTTAATGGTTTGGTTTTTTTCCTTTTTAGTTACACAATGCCATTGACCCCTTGGCTTGCTCACCTGACTTTATTTGCAGGTTTATTGGCATTCAAGTGCTCACATCCTTGGAGAGGCCATGGAAGGATATTTTGGGGGCTGCTTGTGCTATGGACCACCAATTGAGAATGGATTTTATTATGACATGTATATTGAAGATAGGTAAAATTTCAGTGTCTTAGAACTTTTATACTCCGTATTGAAGCTCAGTACTAGAATTGTTTTGTTCTGTCAAGTTTCTGCATGTTAAAAGTAAAATTGTGTCTCTAATGTGATTTGAAGCTGACAGGTCAGTCTTCTGTGTAGACACATAAATTGAGTGTGTGTGTATATTTAAATTCAGGAGCAGTGTTCAGACACCTGCTCTGTAAGACTTGCAGCTGTTCAATGTTCTGTGGAAAAAATGTAGGGTGGGTAAAACTTTGTGAACTTCTGGGGACACAAAGGAGATGGAAACCAAACCCCCATGATTCTTCAAGGAAACGAAATCACTTGTACCAAGGGCACATGTGCATGTAACTTGTATAAGTGTTTACTACTTTTCTAATCCTTGTGCACAGCTTTACAATTCTGTTTTTTCTTTGTTTATCTTTCTATAGTCAGGGAGAATACTGAATCTGCATCAGCTGATAAACAGACTCCTGCAGCTGGGTTGAGCCTTTCCTCCCCTCCTTTTTTTTTTTTTTCCCCTAAATCATATGTATACTTCAACCTGAAGGTCTTCCAGACATTTAATCATGTCAAAGACTATTCTAGGAATGATTGCAGTGGGTTTGTTTGGGGTGGTATTGTTTGTGTTTCTGAGTTTAGTGTCTGAAAATAGAGTTGATTGGAAGAAACTAAGAAAATACTGTGACAAATCACAACAACACATTTTTATGGTTTCAAATTAGACCACTAGAAAGTGGTTAATTGAAAAAAATGGGAGTATCAAAATAATTAATTTGTATTTCTTTTGCCTGTGTCTTTTTGCTTAGAGGTGTGTCTAGCACTGAATTCCCACTACTAGAGAACCACTGTAAAAATATCATAAAAGAGAAACAGGCTTTTGAAAGGCTGGAAGTCAAAAAGGAGACGCTGCTAGACATGTTTAAGGTAAATCTTTTGAGTAGCTGTGGTTCTGGTAAAATGATCTTTTAAAATGTAAGTTTTCTTAGAATTCTGCATGTGACTGACTCATCAGAGTTTTACCTGTCTAGTAAAACAAAGAAAAAGAATACCATCCTTTGCCCCCTCTATTTCCTCTCAAATGTTAAAAATAATTTTTATTAGTGCCTGAAAACATTTTGATTACACAAAAACACCTCAGGCTCAATGAGATGACAGATAAGTACACAAAAGGCACATATTCCCTCTGGCTCACTTGCACAGACAGGCCAAAAAAGACTTTTGGGTTAGCCCCCTGTTTTATACAGTGAATATTGCCAGTCTCACTGTGCTGTGTAATTCAGGTGGTACTTGCCATCCTCAACACACCCTCGGGGGACTTTTTGTCCCTCCCCTTGTTTTACAACTCTTCTGAAAGGATGTTGAACTGTTGAATACAAGTTTTTTTTGTTTTTTTTTTTTAGTTGCAAGTGTCTATTACTGATGCACTTGCATTATTAATACATAATTTTAGAAGAGAATTTTGTTATCCATTTTATTGATATTTCTGACTTTTCATGTTTCCACACGCAGTATAACAAGTTTAAGTGTCGTATCCTTAATGAGAAGGTGAAGACACCAACTACCACAATATACAGGTAAAGAAATATACTCCAAAAGCATTATGAAGTATTTTTATACTTAGTTTATTTAAACTGAGAGGAGAATAAATTGGTTTTTTGTTTTGTTTTTTATTCTGACTTCTGAATTCTTGTGTGATTGGGACTTAAGTTTGCAGTTAACATTGCTACTGATGTAAAATGAGATCTTTTCTCTGCTGGGACAGATTAGGTCTCAATTTGTGGGCAAATGGCAAATCCAGTTTTTAGTCATTCCCTCTGGTTTCAGTCAACTGATTAAAGTAAGTTACCACCCTTGACACTGGATTGGTGCATAGTGGATAACACTAACTCTTAGCTCACTGTGGGATGAGGAACCAGCTTATTCAGTTGCTCATTCCAATCAGTTGGAAAATGGCAAAACCATTTTTCTGTTTGATGTGCATAGTTTGAAATCTCCTGGGCAACTTTAACACGAAGTTCACATGTGGAACTATATGAATTGGTAACTGTGCTATGATGCTCTTGATAATAGATCAACTGTGCTGAGCATTTACTGAGTGAATAAACCACTTCAGGTGGAATTCACAGCTGCATTTAGGGTGCACTGAACTTGCTGCATGTTGCATATTTGTATTTTTAGCACGAACTTGTCACATTAGTGACTGTACAGAAAAATGTTGGAGAGTTTGGAAATGAACACTTTTTTTCTCTTGGCATATAGATGTGGTCCACTGATTGATCTCTGCAGGGGTCCACATGTCAGACACACTGGAAAAATTAAGGCCCTTAAAATAGTTAAGGTAAGTTAAAATTAAGTATGCATCGAAACTGAAATAAACTAGAGTACAGTTGATTTGTTTATATATTTATTTCTCCTGAGCTGATTATGCTAGGGTCCTTTTATTGTTTTCTTTGTTTACTCTGAAAATAGTCCTTCATTTGTTTGCCAACTCCCCACTGTACTAGTAGAACTACAGACTTTAATCATTTGTCTGCATCCAAGGTTTACTGATTCTTGACTTTCATGGTAGCACGTCAGTGAAAGTTAACAGCATCTTTTTTTATCAGAGTATTAGTGTAGTAACATGCATGTTTAGACTGAAGAGTACTGCAAAAGCACTGTAGCTAGTAGTGACTAAATTAGCCGTGGAAACAATTGTCCCATGCCCAGTAGAGAAGTGCAGAGCCTAAGCCCACGTGGCAGTGCTGCTCCAGTATCTCCAGCCATCACTGCACCTGTGTCCTGGTTGGAGTCTGTACTTGCTGTCTCATCTCTGTGTGAGGGGTGTTGTGAGCATGCTCTGTCCTGCAGTAGATGGACATCCAAGTATTTGTTGTGTCAGAAAGTACTAATTTGACCTTGTCAGATGGTACAGGAGGTAAAGTGGATGCTGGCAGATCTGCAGGTGCTGCTGTTAAAAGATGGCATTGCTTACAGGAAAGGCAGAGACAGTGTTGGCAGAGGCCTCTGGTTTTGTGGTGTAGTTTAAGTTATTCCCAGATGCTAATTTTGGTAACCTTATTAGACTGACCTCATCAGAACATTAATCATAGTTGCTTTTGCTGGCTTCCTAACTGAAGTGTATGGAACTCTGAATTCCAGGGATTACATATTAGATTGTCAAAACAGCTCAGAATTAACTGTGAGAGTTAGGTTTGTTGTGTCTTTCATGTTTCCACACTGCATTATGTTTTGAGTGTAAACAAGTGCTGCTTTTTAGCTGCTATAGCATGAAATAATGAAGCATGATGTAAGTTGAAACAAGGTACCTAAGTAGAGTAAAAATATTCCTTGACCAGTCACTTTTGTTTGTCATCTGTATTAATATGCTGACTGAAAGGCACTGCAATATCTTTGTGTTATAAACAAATGCTGAAAGACTGCATATGAATCTCTTGCCAAGGAAAAAAATAATAATGTTTGAACGTGTTAATGTTTATCCCTCCTTTCCTTGATATTATGTAATATTATCTTAAAGTCTGGGTTTTGTGTGTCAGAGTTCCTCTACATATTGGGAAGGAAAATCTGATATGGAAACTCTGCAGAGAATATATGGAATATCCTTTCCTGATAACAAAATGATGAAGGAATGGGAAAAAATACAGGAAGAAGCCAAAAACAGGGATCATAGGAAAATTGGAAAGGTACAGTATTCCATTGTCTACTTATTTTATGCTTCTATAATACAATTCATTCTCTTTCCATGTTTTTTAGTTTTGGTTTGTTCATTCTCTTTCCATGTTTTTTAGTTTTGGTTTGTTCATTCTCTTTCCATGTTTTTTAGTTTTGGTTTGTTTCTTTTCCATTTTTGGCAGTTTGAACGAGAGCTAGTTCTGTTTGTTTCTTGGTGTTGCTTACATTTTGAATTTTTCTTCTACAGACTCAGCTTGTCACTTGCATATGAGTATTAAACTAATGTTGGGAAGAAGTTCATGGGTTTAGTCCCTTGGTTTAGGGAAGTACATCTTAAACCTTTTAATGTAGAGTCTACCTAAACCACTGTATTTTTCATAGTAGAGATAATTTATTTGAAATTGTATAAATAACATGGTTTGGTCTGTCTTTATTATAGGTATAAATAAAGTTTACACCTTTGCTATAGTTTTGTTGAGAGGGTGGAGCTATAGGGAGGGTATTTGGGAAAAGAAAGAAGCTTTGTGGATATGTAAAGGCATGATGAGCAGTACAGGTGAAAGCAGGGAGACATTTACTCAAAAAACTGTTATGTTCTGCAGTTCTATCTGAATTGTTGTTAGAGCAATCTGGTTTTAATTTACTTAGGATCAAGAACTCTTCTTCTTTCATGATTTGAGTCCTGGAAGCTGCTTTTTCCTCCCCAGAGGTGCCTTTCTTTATAACACACTCGTGGATTTCATACGGGTGAGTATATGGTGATGTAACTCTTAAGAAATTTAATATCAGTTGTCAATCTTAAATTGACATTCATAGCACTGAACTATCCACAGAAAAATAAGTATCTATGTATATAAATATTTACCAGATTTTCAGTGTGATTATACAGATCTAACCTTTTTTGAAAATAGTGCAGAGTGAAGCTGTGCTTTTCCAGTTGTGCAAAACTTATAGTAGTCCTTTAGTCTCTCTGTAAATTGCCATCATAATAACACAGTTTAAAAGAATCAAGCTTTGGCTTGTCAAAACCTCTGTAACCTTTTAAATGGTGAATTTGTTCTACAGGGGGAATATCACAGGCGTAATTTTACTGAAGTTGTGTCTCCAAACATCTTCAACAGTAAACTCTGGGAAGCTTCAGGACACTGGCAGCACTACAGTGAAAACATGTTTTCTTTTGAGATCGAGAAGGAGACTTTTGCCCTTAAACCCATGAATTGTCCCGGACATTGGTTTGTACTCTTAACTGGAAAACTTCTGATTTTCCTTCATTTATCCTTTTTGAGGCTGAGGAGAATAAGTGGAGTATTAATACATGTTGTCATGTATGTTCACAATAGATTACTAAGCTACTGGGTGTGTCGAGGGGGCTTCTCTGACAGTGTCCCAGAAGTGAGTCTGCCCTAAGTGAGCTAGGTTTGTGCATGCTAATACTAGTCTGTACCACTAGTGAATACAAGTTGTTTTGGGTAGAGATAGGCATCAGATGTGCTGTACCAAGAAGGTACAGATGAACCAGTCTTGATTAACTCTTGCAGTGTTTTTTTTTTCTAGGTGGTCTTCAGCAGTACATTCTGAGTGAAACACTTTTTCTGTTTGCCTGTCTTTTAGGGTGCAAACAACCTGAATGAATAAATGCTTAAAAATGTGATTACTGTCTGTATTGATCTTGGTTTATTTCTGTGTTGTCTTAAATCTCCTGTAAGAAGGATAAAAGGAAGGCTCTTTCATGTTCCTTCTAGCTTGATGTTTGCCCATCGGCCACGATCCTGGAGGGAATTGCCTCTTAGACTTGCAGATTTTGGAGTTCTGCACCGAAATGAGCTCTCTGGGACTTTAAGTGGCTTGACTCGTGTAAGGCGCTTCCAGCAGGATGATGCTCACATCTTCTGCACAATGGAACAGGTAAAGAAAGACAACTCCAAAATACCAAGCACCTCCCACACCCCCACAAGTCAAAACCACCCCAAACAAACCCTTTCTTCTCCCAGTGCAAACAGTAAACAAGTAAAGAAGAAGAAATCCCTGAAGTATTTCAACTCTAGCTTCTTCCATTGTGTTGCTGTATAGCATAACGGTGCTTTTGATGGTTTCTTTTGGTAGGTTTAGGTGCTTCCTTCTTAGATATTTGGTATTCCATATTTCTTAACTCTGCAATATTACTGAACTCAATAGCCTGTTGGACTTGGCTGCTTTGTTGCAAGTTTCTCAAATAGTAATGCCGTACTCAGTGTTCTTTACTTTATTTTTATTTTTTTCTTTAAAGTTACAAAGCAGAAAACAGTATTATCTGAGGGATCTTATTGTTTGTGAATTATGTAGTAAGATTTTCTATATGGAATTTTTCCATTTAGAAAGATGCACTGGGCAACTAAATCCCAAAAAATAATTTATTTTTTTTTTTTACATCTTCCATCCGCCCCTGCAAAGAAAAAAAACTGTTGACCATGTTTTGTTTTCTGTAGTAATGCTGAACAAATACTTCAATTTGGGTTTGTAGGATGTGGGTTTTAATTTTTTCTTATTTAATGGACTCTGTTATTCTGGTTATGATGAATTCAGTAGTTTCAATTACATTTTTATGTAAGTAACTTTTAACTAATATATTTTGGTTTATGTTTAAGATTGAAGAAGAAATTGAGGGCTGTCTTGATTTCTTGAAGTCAGTATATGCTGTCTTTGGTTTTACTTTTCAACTACATCTTTCTACAAGACCCGAAAATTACCTTGGAGAGCTAGAGATCTGGGATCATGCAGAAAAGGTGATTCATTTAAAAGCAAACAAACAAAGCAACTCCTTAATATTTGTATTTGCAGAGGTAGATATTTAACTGAGTTCCTTCATGTAGAATAGTGAAATTGCTTACCTCAGATCCTAAATATTGTCCTGAGTGGAAATGCCTGTTGAAAAACATCACATTAGATCTAAAGTTACTGTATAAAAATGAGAACTTCCAGGTTCTTACTTAGCCCCTTATCTTGAACTGGTTAAATTTCTGTTTTTTTTTTTTTCTGATTAATCACACAGTGTACAAGGAACTACTATTCCAAGGTGTTACTTGTCATAAATGAACAAATGCTTGAGCAATAGGGGTTGTGCTGCCTGTTGGCTGCCTTTGAATTTTAAAGGCAAATGCTTTGACTTCCAGTAATGAGAAACCCTGCTATACCTTCTTTAATTACTCTCTCACTTTTTTGATTAGCAACTTCAAAACAGCTTGAATAAATTTGGAGAGCAATGGCTTTTGAATCCAGGAGATGGAGCATTTTATGGTCCTAAGGTCAGTGATTCAACGTTTTAATATAACTTTGGGGTAGACAAGAATGCAGACATACTGCAGGCAAACTGTATTTAGTAACTGTGTTATTTTGCTTTACAGATTGATATTAAAATCAAAGATGCAATTGGGAGGTACCATCAATGTGCTACCATCCAACTTGACTTCCAGCTGCCCATTCGATTTAATCTCACTTATGTTGGGTGAGTGGTTAAGCTAAATAGCTTTCTCTTTTAAATGAAATAATGAATAAAAATAATCATAAATGCTTTCATTATCTGTAATTCCCATTATGTATTAATGCTGTGCTGCTCATTTAACAAATGGTTAGCCTGGCAAGGAGAGTCACAAGCTTGAAGATATTTCCTCGATGTAACGATAGCTCACTTTAGTTGAAATGCTGGTGAGTGCAGGAAAATCTCATCAGCTGTCTTGTCTGCCAGTTCTGAGGACAACTGATCATATATAATGCTAAAAAAACCTCAGCTGAGTCAGTTTTCACTTTCAGCCCAGTCACAGTGTCTCCTTGGAAGAAGACATACCATACAAATTCAAACATGCCTTAAGGAGCTGCTATGTTTGTACTAAGTACTTCTTTGTTTTTATTGGGTAAAACTAGTTAACTTTGAACATAAACCCAATACAAAGAGTTTTTAGTGAAAATCTCACTTTGGCTTCCAGCTAGAAAGATGGATTTTTATCCACTGAGGAGATTAATCTTAATATCATGTTAACTCGAATACACATTTGTTTTTCTTGTAGTGTTTGTTTTTTGCATATTATCAAGATATCGATAGGGAAGACAGAATAAGAATCTTTGTTACTTTTTGGTCCTGCTGCATGTTCTGCAGTAGGTGCCGTAGCTTTTTAGTAGGTGATGGTACTGTTGCAAACAGCTGGCTTTTTTTTTATTACAGTATTGTAATTTAAGCAAAGTAATGAACAGGTGAGGTTCAAAAGGGCAGGTAAGGTCCTGTGCAACAAAATAAAAGCAAGTCATAGTGGAAGAGAGAGAGCAAGGAAGAACATAAAATATTAAAATGCACAGAAATGGTGCTGAGTCAGTCGAGTGTCTTTTCAAATTTAAGAGTTAGTGTCTATGCCACTGGCCATAGGCATGATTATTTTAAGTCACTGTGATTATTCAGTATTCCTTTAAAAGCCTAGATGACTTAAAGGGCATTTTTAATAAAAAGAGTAGATTTTGCCTGAGTGTAACTAACTGAATTTTGTCCATCTGTTAAAAGTAGAATCAAAAAACACTAGTAGGATTACATGTGTGTGAACTAAGACAATTTTATTTTTTAAAAAAATTTTACTTGCTTTTTTTTTTTCAGTAAGGATGGCGACGATAAGAAAAGGCCAGTGATTATTCACAGAGCTATTTTGGGATCTGTGGAGAGGATGATAGCTATTCTAGCAGAAAATTATGGAGGAAAATGGTATGTAGCACAAATGGACTTCTAAGAAGTGTTTAACAATGTAGAAAGTGCAGATCCTTCCTGATGTCCCATGTATTATAATGGAAAAATAATATCCCTAGAATTTTCTCCAAATTAGTAGGTAAGATTACAAGAAAATAAGTCCAGTTTTCTGGTCTGAGTTGTAACTAGTTTGTTATTAGAAACTCAGTTTCATGAGACTGCAGAAAAAAAGCAGAAAAATGCAGAAATAAGAATTGTAATTGAATGTGTAAGTCCTGCATTATTTTTGTTCCCTTTTTTCTTAAAAATCATGCTTTTGTACTGGGAAGATGTCAGACATATGTAAAGCACTTTTTTGTATATATACATGAATATATATTTGTATATATATATTTGTATATATAGACATGAATTAGTCTTAATATATGAAATATTTTTTGTACTTCTGAGATGGGTTGGTTTATCTTGAATAAGCTCTGAAGGTATTTTTTCATGACTGTGTTTAAAGTATTAAGGAAGAGTTAATTCTTAGTTTCAGTCACTTATCTCTCTGACTGTTCACTTTTGACTGTGAAGTTAAAAATGAAAATTATGTGAAAAAAATTCTGTTTAAAAATGTGCAGTCTGCTAGGAAGAGAACAGAAAGTCCAAGTTCTGCATTTGTCATTTTACTGGAATCAATCCATTTGCTGTTTCACGTGAACTTGAAAACACGAAGATAACGTACTATCCAATGTAGCTAACGTAAAGATTTCTACAAAGTAAAGAAATTATTATTGTGGAACACAGCTGTGGTTATGAATGCAAGTGTCAAGTGCACATTTATCCCATGTGTCCCTCGTGCTCTCCAGGCCACTCTGGTTGTCCCCACGGCAGGTCATGGTGGTGCCCGTGGGACCGACATCGGAAGAGTATGCCCAGCAGGTGAGAGCAGGGCAATTCTAATGGATCCTCAAGGACTTGTTCCAGAACGGAGAATGAATGCTTTAAGGAGTTTGAAGATGTATTTGAGGGGGGGAGAAGTAAATTTTTCAATATACAGTTTCCCGTCTAAAACTTGTGTAAGCCTGAGTAAGGGGTATGTAACTTTAAGTGGTTTGAGTTCTGTTATTATGGACATAATTATTAAAGGAAAAAACATTCTGGATGACAACTAATGCTTCATTTCACTACTATCAGCTTAAAGTGGGGAGGGAGCCAGTTTCATCCATTTCCCACCGTGTGTATTCTTGACTACATCACTTTTGACCATGGTGGGTTTTACCCCTCTCCCCTGCTTCTAATACAAGAATAAGTGGTTTTGTTCCTTCTGCTTTTTCTACTTTCTCAGACTTATGACACATTTTTAACACTGAGCAGTGTAGCTGCCTGAGGACAGCAGCACATATTTGATATGGACGTTATCTTCCAACTGTAGTCCTGCTAAGCACTTAAGTGTGTGTTCAGTTTTCTTCAGATAAAGTCATTGAATTCCTTGCAGTGATTCATAAGAGCAAAATTATGCACATACATGAATTAATTATTGGGAGAGATCAGTAATTATAGGATGTACAAATGTATGTTTTAAAATATATAGTAATACTGAGAGTGTTTTGGTTTGTTTTTTTTTTAGGTTTGCAACCAATTTTTTGAAGCTGGATTTATGTCAGATGTGGATCTAGATCAAAGTTGCACATTAAACAAGAAAATTAGAAATGCTCAGCTGGCTCAGTATAACTTCATTTTAGGTAGGTAATTGCAGCATCTTGCATTGATGAATATCACTTAAGTTTTAATGTTAGACATGGAGTTTGTCTAGAGACTCATTTTGTAATGTAAATAGTTTCATATTATGTTCTGTGTCTTGCAGTGGTTGGAGAAAAGGAGAAAGCAAATAATGCTGTCAACGTGCGAACAAGAGACAACAAAGTTCATGGAGAGATTTCAGTATCTTCTGCTATTGAAAAACTCAAGAAACTTAAGAGTTCACATATTCCAAATGCAGAAGAAGAATTCTGACGTTGCTGTTGGGGAAAAAAATAATATTAGCTGCCCGTGGGAAATGTTTCTTGTGCACAGCAGTGATGCTCATCTGAGAGAATTTTCAGTTAATGGATACACAAAATAAGCCAGTGTAGCAATGTTGGTGCTCCAGGAAAAGCATGAGAGGACAGATGCACCTGCCAACTCCTTTAGCAATCCCATGAGTTTCCAATCTGCCTGAGTCAGAGAATGCTTGCTCAAAAAGTCCTACGCCTCTAATAAGATCTGTTGGGTTTGCTGTGGAAGTAAATCAGGGCTGCATGACCCCCAGGAACAGGAGGCTGGGAAGGGCAGTGGCTGCTGTGGGAATGCTGAGCTCCCTCCCTCACAGGGCAGGTGCACACCTGTGTTACAGAATGCAGAGCTTGGCGGTCGGTTGGTGCCTGAGGAGCAGTTTGGTTTAGGTTTTTTTCTAGCTCCAGATTGTAACAAAAAACTTTTGTGGGGGGAATAGCTTGGTTGTTTCAGAATCTGTTCACAGACTACAAATACTTTGGTGTCTTTGGAAGTCTCAGTGAAACAAGGCACTGATGGAGTTGGTGTGATAACTGGCTGCTGCAAAGGTGGTTGCCAAGAATGCAGTTGAATTACTCCCCATATCTGTGTGTCAAGTGTTTTATTTTTTCCTGTGTTTGCTGTTGATTTGGCTTTTTCCTAAAACAAAAAAACTTCGAAAAACCTTTCTATGTGTAATTTATTGTTGCATTTGCTGGGGATACTGAGAGCACTAAGAAGGAGCAGAGGACAATTCTAATATTAAAACAGCATGTTGGAATTTAAATTTGCCATGTTTCTGTTTTGTTTATGCTTATAAATGATTTTTAAAGTTGCCACTGCAGATAATTGAACTGGATTTTTTCTGAGATTTTTACCATGATTTCTTTTCGCTTTCATATGCTGTTTTCTAGTTGAATGGCTTAGATAGTTTTAAATGTGTTGCTCAGTTATCTAAGCTATACAGCTGTGATTTAAATAGTTGTGATTTAAATGCCACAGCCATAAAGCAGAAAATACTATTTAGTGCATAAATGTTACAGAGATGCAAAGCTTGTGTTTTACTTCTGCCTGACACTTGTACAGACTCGTGTTTAATAGGCCTTTGTTTAGTTTGGTATTTGTTTGGGTTTCTGCATCTCTTTTTATCTCCTGCTTTTAGAAGAAAAGGAAAAAAAATAGAAGGAATGAGTGGTAGGAAAGCTTTGTGTTCCACTTAACAGAATTAACGGTGTGCAGAGCGTGATTTTTATTTATATTTCTATATTTCATGTATAAAATCGTTTGGAGTAGAGCTTATGTGATGCATGTGTGATATATTCATACTGCAGAATTCAACTACTGGGTTCGTTTTTCTTACAGTGAAGTTCTAGCTTTTGCAAGTATCAAACTTTTTTAGCACACATGTATCGATGCTCTTGGCACTTCAGTTTTCATGTGACATGCAGCAAGGAGAGAGGTCAGGAACTACACAGAATGACAGAATAGTTTGGGTTGGAAGGGACTTCTGGAGATCACCCAAGGCAGGGTCACCTGGAGCAGGTGACACAGGAATGTCCAGGTGGGTTTGGAATGTCTCCAGAGAGGGAACATCCAGGCCCTCCCTGAGCAGCTGTTCCAGTGCTCTGCCACCCTGAACATAAAGAAGTTCTTCGTCATGTTGAGGGAGAACTTCTTGTGTTTTAGTTTATGGCCCTTGCTCCTTCTCCTGTCACCCAAAAGAGTCTGGCACCTTCCTCTTGGCACCCGCCTTTGAGGTACTTATATGTATTGATGAGATCAAACAGAAATCAGTAAAAAATAATGTAAAGTTTCCTACAGGGAGAAATATGCAGAGAGAAGGGCGGAGGGCCGAAAGCAGTGCCCGGCGCCCGAGGGGCGGAGGGCCGAAAGCAGTGCCCGGCGCCCGAGGGGCG